>NW_008607571.1:16799-40281 GCF_000691845.1 Merops nubicus | reverse complement strand
AAAGACATTGCAAGCCAGCTGGCCTCAGAAGCAGAAAACAACCCTGGCAGATCTGTCATAGGCATCCAGCCCTAGCCAGCATGAGCTAGGAGAGCTGTGTGCACGCTTCTAGTAGTGTGACCCAATGCCAGAATCACTCTGTGCTCCAATTAGTGGGATGGCAGAGTGGGAAGAGCTACTGCTTTTCTCATTGCCCTGTTTGCCATTCAAATTGTGTTTGAATTTGATAAGGCACTGCTGGTTCCTCACCTGTGTACCTGGCCGTATCTTCTGGCCATATCTTCTACTACAATATTTCCTGCTCTTTGTTCTGATCAAATTGTTTAGAATTTTCTTCCTCTTAATTCTCTTTAATTTTCTTTGAGATGCGAGTCAGTATGGCAATAATAAATAAGGATAAAAAGCCAGACTATGGAGAGGAAAGGTTCCACAAAATTAAGTTCAAACAAGATAAATACCAAGAAGCACCACATAATATTTCTGTCAGTGCAGCAATGACAATTACTGGCTGTATATCTATCCAGGAAGCATATCCCTCCTTATCCCATATCTAGTGGGCATTTTCTGTCTCTCTGTCATGTCTTGAAATATCATTTTCCTTTCTAAGCATTAAAGATCTTTTACGGACCTTCTGGAGCTGAGCATTACTTCAACCTAACCAGAAAAGAAGGAGCCTTGCCAGCACTAATTAATCACCCCAGTAGAAGTTGTTTCCAGAATATGACAGTAACTTTTTTAACAGCATTTAGGAATAGTTGCCTGAAATTACTGTCACCATGTTAATTTTTGACAAATTACCCTAGAATGGTCAGTCTACCTGGGCAGCTGAATCTTATTGAGAGGCAATGATTAGCTCATGTCTGGCTTTAACAATGTCAGGTCCACCCACAGACACAAAAGGGGGAGTGTCTGTTAGTGACAGCAAAAGGAGCACAGCTGAGTGAGTCATCACTCAATACCAGGGACAACACTGATGCAGTAGACAAGATGGGTACTTAACAGTCACATTAGAATTCTGCCTGACACACTTGGACTAGTCCAGCTGACATGCTTACTCCATCAGTTTTGTGACAGGGCTTTACATTCAGTATAGCCTCATGAATATGATTATTACAAATCTGAATATTAACTTCATTATAACAAGTATCCTGATTTCATATGAGGTTTTCTATCAGCGTTTTTATTCAAATACCCAGCCCAATATGTAACTTCAAAATACAAAATGTATGTTATAGTAGTGTGTGATCATTGGTCAGATGAAACGTACCACAGCTTTCCCACTAACTCTTGAAACAGAATATCTGACTCCACTAATCATTTGCTTGTGTTCATAGCAGGAGACTATTGCAAATTTTATACAAATAATATTTATTGAATGATCAGACAATTAGGAAAAAAAACCCAAACAAACACTCCAAAATATTTAGTGTATAAGTGCAAAGACAATACAGACAACGTGGGGTGGAGGAACACACCAGCTAAAGTTAAAGGGCAAGAAGAAATTCTCAAGTTTTTATTGAAAAAAAATAACCCTGATTATTTATGTTTCAGGTCATTTAGTCTAGAAAGTTACATCACAGGATCTCTGAAACTCATGAATTTTCAGTTGAAAATTGATCTGCTCTCTGGCCTCTGTTGATCCTAATGTTCAGATATTACAGGACTTTACAGTTTAATAAGCTAGGTCCTCATTAAAATAAGCCTTTAAAAGTGTAATTTACACTTTTATCTGGAATTAGGGAAATAAAATGACCTTTTTATTTTCCTTCAGTGTGACTTATTATGAATATATTAGATTGAATGACAGAAGTTGGGAAACCCTTCATTTAAATGTGGTAGACATATCTTCAAGCTCTACCAGACAACCATGGCCTATTCAACAAATTGCTTCCAATTTTCTTCTTCATGTTTCCTTCTTCTAATTGCCCATCTAAATGTATTCTTATATACAATCACTATAAACAGAACAATTATCAGTTATACACTCAATTAGTATTTACCACATTTTAAAAAGGCCAAGCAGAACCATCACCTTACATAATTAGTTATACAAAAACATTCCACTTGATCAACTGTCCTCGAGATGCATTGAATAAATGTCATGATGCAAAAGGAAGGAGCAGAAGACGTTGTTGGTGCAAGCAACTACTACAGAAAGGGAAAAAAAAAAGGGAGATTGAAGAGAAAAGGTTGTCAACCTTCTGTCCATCTCTGAGTGTTTCATAGTGTCCTGGTTTGGCTACTTTGGGTAACCTGGTTTGGTTACTTAACACCAGAAGGTGGGAGGGGGACAGAGGAGGATAGACAACTGAACCAGTAGGTTTTCCAGTACCATGCTGACACCACACTCTACAAGGGTGGGGGCAGGCTGGGCTAAGTGATGTTTTAGGGGGGCAGTTGGAGGTGGTGGCACCATTTCCTGGAGATAGCATCATCTGTGCTTTATATCACTTGCTTTATACATTCCTTCATTACTGTTATGACTGTTGTTTATTGCTCCTTTTGTATTATTGTATCAGTTTCTCCTTATCTCAACCCACAAGGTTTTGTGTTTTTTTTTCCCCTTTCTCCTTCCTCTTCAGGGGTGTGAACAAGCAGTCACCTGATGTCCAGCTCCCTGCTGGGTCTAAACCTCAACACATAGCCTTTAAAATGTGACTGAATCTTGAAATGGAATTCTGTAGGGCAAATTAGCTTGTGGTACACAGGTTTTTTTTTTAGGGAATTCTGTAGTGAAAATTAGCTTGTGGTACCCAGATTTTTATAAAGGAAGAGGTGTTTTGCTGTGGGTTTTGAGGTATTTTATTTTTTAATCTCCACACTTTTTTTTTTTTTTTTTATCAAATTATGTACAAAATTATGTCATTATTAATGAGATACACAATGGTGTCAGCTAAGCCACCAAAGAGTAATGTTATTTCAAATGTTCATCAGAAAGCATAGTACTGATGGTGTATAGTTATCCAACAGCAGTGCAACTGTAGTACTGCTGAACTGGAGGCAACTGGGTGAATTAATAACATGGGACATGTCTTTGGAATCCATTTCAACCTTCTAATGGCTCAAGAGTTCCTTTATTTTTCTATAATTTATACTAAAATAATTAGAAAGAGGTTGCCTGAATTCTCCACGGTTACACTGGTGCATGGCTCATTTAAGCAGTCAAGCCTCCCTTTTTAGTATGTTTGTATACATACAGAGGCTTAGTGCCACAAGTACTGGGCAAATATCTGCATGTAAAAACATAAATATGTGTGTACAAGCACATATAAGTGTATATGTATCAAATCTTGGAGAGTCACACCAAGAAGTTTTGTCCAGAGGAGTCTGCAAAAAGGCTGTGTGCCTGTACAGACTCTGCAATAAAAATACAATTAAAATTTTATGAATATTTTCATTGTAGGTATACTGAAGTGATAAAGCACAGAATTTGATCTGAGTCATAAACTCAGGAAAATAGCCTTTCCACTGCTGTGGAAAGCTCCCTTTTGAAGTCAGAAACACCAAGGTACCCATTAAGAAAAGAATGAATGCCATTGCAGAGAAGTAAATTGCTCTCCATGCTTCTGCATCCTTCTGTAATGGAGGAGCAGGTTATACCCTTTCTGTCAACCACCTTGTTAAGAAAGGAATTGTCTGTTTTTGTGAAACAAATGCCTCCCTTCATCCATCTTTGTGTCTGATCATGAAAGAGTCAATAGTCCTTGAATCCAGGCAGGCTGATTCATCCGATCTATTTCTCCTGACTAGACCTTCTTGGAACCACCAAAGAATTGATAAAAAAAAAAAAAAAAAAAAAATTAAAAAATGAAACAATTAAGTATAAATAACGTTTGCACTCTGAGAATCATCAGTGCTTTAAGTCTCTTAGCTCTTTCCTTCTGTGTTTCAGGGAATGTTTTCTCTCTTGCTATCAGCTGTGAACAACAAACTAAGGACAAAGGACTTGCTAAAAAATATGTTTGTTATCATAGTTATTGACAAGCAAGGAAGGTTACAACTTAGATCTCATTGAACGTCTGGGTGAGATGACTCGTGCATCTGGCATAGAAAACACCAAAGAATTAGTTCTTACTGGATTTCCCCTCCAGCTGCCATCACCTCTATCTTTTCACTGACACACTTATTCTAAAGGAGTGAGATCCAGGCTTCTGTCAAGAGCAAAGTTAGCAGTTTTCAAATAGGTCCCCTATGAAGACAGGACTGAAGACCACTCCAGCTCCTGGAGCCATTCCTACAGAAATGGAAGTGGTCTTGAATACCCAGTCTGTGCTGGATTTACATTGGTGTCCCCATCTGAATGAACTGTATTGACAAACAAACATACTTCTCTTATTCATCATGAATATTATCAGATTAATGTCTCCATTCAAGAAGTTTTGGATTATTTATCTTCTCTGCTGTCTTCCTCACCGCATCCCTTCCAATGCAGATCTGCATACTGTCACAAGACTTTGGTACACATATTAAGAAAACATCAACCATCAAGGCATAGGTAAGAAGGCAAACCAGCTGGCTTTCTATTGCCATGAATTAGGCATCTTTGCACAGCTTGTTACTGTGTCTCATTTGAGAACTGATAACATCTTGCAGAGGAAGGGCAGTTTCTCTAAATGAGCCAAATGGATGGCTACTCACTGCTGGAAAATGTCTGACAACAACATACAGGATTTTATTAACAACCCGCTGATGTCTCCCTTGATCAGGAAGCAGAGTTCAGAGAAGAGTGTCCAGATGGTAAAAAGGATAAAATAGACTATTCAACCTGCTTGAAAGGTATGGAAAGCATTACTTCCAAATGAAAGGCATTAGCTCGCTTGATCAAGATGACACCAGGAAAGTTTATTCGTTGTTTTCCTCTTCAGGTGATACATGTGAAGTGGAAAGCATCAGGTAATGAAGAAGCTTGAACAAATGTCTTTCCTTTTCAGCACATATGCTGATGCCAGCCCCAGACAATGGAACAAGCAGATTCTGATGAAGAAAGCAAAAGTGTTGCTCCTAATTAGAACAAATGCATTTTTCATTCTGGATTCCTTGTTTAAAGATTGACTCTTGGCAGGCATGTGATAGCTCAGTGCAATAATGGCACTTGGTTACCAGGGCATCCATCACATGGGGGATGTGCAGCAAGTTTAGAACTAGACTTCATGCCTGCCAGAAGCAGATAGGTCATTTTCTTCAAATGATGACAGAATAATTGCTTCCCAGTGGAAGGCTACAATCTGCTGGCAGTCCTTTTGGGGATTCTGCAGCTATTGCTTATCTGCCTGATTATTGCTGAACTTAACGAGACCTTAACAGGTTACCCAGGAGTCTTCAGCATGACATTAAACCCAGAAAGTACGCAATTTTAGAAATGTGGATCAAAGAATAAAACTTAACCCCAAGACCCCTAAATGTAAATTTTAAACCCCAAATATATAAACAAAGATCATTCTAAGTATTTTCTAAGGTTTTTCAGGAACCAAGTATGGGATATTCCTAAGAAATAATGTAAATTACACACGTGAAGCAACCCTTTGTGAATTATTTGCTCTTGAAGAATTTTACATCAGCAACCACTGGCCTCACATCATTGATTTTAAAGCAGTATAAGGGACTGAAGCGCTGAGGTTAATCCCCCAGCCCTGAATGAGGGTGGCCATATGAATGATGGCTACAATCAGGCAAGAAAGACCCTCCTGACTGGTTTTCACCCAGGGTCTGGCCAGCCTTGGGTGGGAACTGATGAGGAGATCACCACCAGGTGCCCCCACCTTCCACATTAACTTGGAGGTGGGGCAAGAAGCCACCTCTTTAAGAGCTGACTCTGCACACAGGGAGGTTTGGAGAATTGCCTGCACAGTGCATGTGTTGTGTGGGCATTCAGGCTATTGGAAGGGCTACCTGACTCTTCAGAGGAGATGGAGTTCCCAGGATGGCAGAGCGAGGTTATGAATTTCTATCTGGGACTCATTACTTGGCTGATTCCACCTCCCATGGTATAGCTCCTTGCCTGGCTTGCTCTCTTCTTCACATCCTTTGAGTGGGTGAGTGCATTGACTTGTTCCTCCCTCTGGTTGTCTGGCAATTTGGATCTCTGGGGTGTGATGTGGGAGCAGAGGGAGGAGTTTGGCTGCTGGGCTGCCTGTTAATGATAATATCACTTTATGTTGGGCAATTGGTCAGCATAAGAAGGACAAATATTCAAGGAATTAAAAATGAGAAAGCATTCATGAAAAATTTAGTTAAACTCCTGCCCAATGACATTGAGATGACTCCAAGTGTAGAGTGTGCTTTCTCACACCATTGGTTTAAGGTCAAGGATATTTTAGTAGTTGGTTGAGATTAATTTTATTTTATTTTATTTACTTTTTGTCATGTTGGTTACACTGGAGCACACAATGGTGCCTGATTTTAAGTCTGGAATGGTTTCAGAAGGGAAACCAGGGAGGCAGTCCTGTTGTGTGGATGAGTATTATAAAAACCTTCACTTCAAAGTGTTAATGTGATTATGGATCTTGCCATCACAGTTTGGCATCAAATGGAAGTTAATGCATTCTGATACCCAGGGTTAATATCCTCACATATTTCAGGACAGTTTATAAAGTGGAGAAGAAGGACAAATACAGAATCAAGAGGTAAATCATAGAATGGCTTGGGTTGGAAGGGACTTTTAAAGGTAATCTAGTTCAACCCCCAAATAAATGCAAAGATAGCTTTCTTCTCCTTTATATATCAGAGCCTTGTACTGTAAATAGAGTGTGGGTTTGATCTGACCAGGGAAAAGAGTAGTTTTACTGATGCTCAGCTGATCTTTATGGGGACAAACCCTCTCTGCCACTCTGGTGTTTCATATACATCTCCTCACAATCACAGCAACATATTTATATAAATCTATTTGATTATTTCAGGGAGTTGACCTTTTTCTGCTATTCCTTGAATGTTACAACATTTAAAAAAAAAAAAAAAAAAAAGTACAGATACAGCCCCCTGAGAACAGGTTGAAATTCAGCCTCCAGAAGTGATGTCCTGACTCTGATACAGTAGAAAATCACTCTGCACTCTCATGGAGTTTGGAAGGAGGGCTTCAAGCATTTGCTGCAGCATTCTTTCTTGTGGGTCTGTGGTTGGTTCTGTGACAAAACAACCTGAAAGCCAAGCAAGGCTTTCAATCACATCAATCAATTTCAATCAAATACTCGATTGTCCAGAAAGCAAACCAGACCAATAGGTAGTTGTAGATATAAACTGATAGATCTTGTAATGTTCTTATCTCCATTTGTATTCCTAACCAGACTGAAGAAGACCATTTTGGGGAAGTCATTGATACTTAAGGTTAAATTAATATGATGATAGACCTGATCTTTTCAAGATATTCATTATTTGTCTATTTCTGGTTGCCCCATTTCCTCTAACTGGTAAAATGGAGGAGGAGATAACTTGGGCATCAATGTGTTTCACTTGCACCCCCGGGGCTTTAGAGTCTGCCTTGAATCTGCCTACAGAAGAATGGTTCTGGCTCACAGTATCATTTTTGCCTACATGAAAGAGGAACAGTGGATAGTAGCTGGTGCTCTTGAGGAGTTGTGGCACCCTCTCAGCAATGTCTCAGACCTTATCTCCCAGGAGGCAGCATTCCTCTTGTGATTCCCTGTCAGATCAGCAGATGGACCCCTCAGTGTACTTTAACAGAGAGTCAACCACTATGAGAGCCTGTTGTTTCCTTTTACAGTATCCATTATGTGTTGCTGGTGAAGTTTCTCCATGTAGAGCTTGCTCATGGGTGTCTATAGGTGTTCTCATATCTGTTTCTGCTTGTGATGTTAGATAGTGGAGGGTGAAGCCAAGTCCTGCATTTTTAGGTCACTGGGGTTCAAGGTACCTCTTCCTCAGTGGTGTTCACCACAGGAACATGGTCTTGAAAAAAGAGGGGCATTAACTGGTGGTTTATTTTCACAGTAAGTCTATCATCAGTCCATCATATGCTCCTACAGTCATTCTTCTGAACTAAATTGCTAGGTAATACACATTTAAAGATATTGGTAGACAAGTGTTTTGAAAAGTTCAGTCAGCACCTAGCAACAATCTAGAAATGAATGTGAGAAATAGTTCTAATATTTTGCCAATCAGAACTTTACACAGTGAGGAAAACGACAATGTGTAGCTAATACTTTGAAATATTCAGCTGCATACAGCTTCATATCCAACCTTGTTCTGAACTATCTGGTGTAGGAAGAAGTTAATATGTTTTATGGCTTCTATTCAGAGTGCTACTAGTACTCTTCTTTTATTGCTGCTTCATAGCAATATCACCTCCTCTTTTTAAAGTAATATTTCAAAGTGTTGGAGTGAGTCTAAGCTCATAGGCTGCTGTATTTATTCTCCAAGCCATTTCTGCATGTGATTATTCAAGGAAAGACAGAATCTTTATCAACCCCATTTGCTTTAAAACAAAATAAAATTTAAAACCAAAACAAAACTCCTATTATGGGACAAATTAAGTTCACTTCATCTTGGATTATAGCATAAAACTCTTGATACAACGTGTCACAATTACACAATTCAAGATTTCAGGCCCTGGTTGCATGGTGCATGACTCCAGCTCAAACAATTCACAAGCAGAGACATGATACCTTTGAAATGTAACTTGCTGTTACCAAGATCTTCATGGGACACTTGTAGGTAAAGAACATTTTTGAACAGGATTCCTCCACTGACAGTTTCTTTATTTGGATACACAGGGAGGGAAGGAGATGAGGTAATACTCAACTGCATTTATAGCCCTTTCTGAGTTCCTGCTCTCCCCTCCATCTCTAATGACTGTTTTACAGGCTGACATTGCAACAGTGCTGAAGCCTGAGAACTTCATTCCAAATCTGATCAGGAAAATGAATTTCTGTTCCCAGAAAATATCTGGAATAAGAAATTAAAATAAACTCTTTTTGGAGATGGGAAACGGAGTTTTTTGTAGCTTGTCAACTTCCTGCCAACTGAACACTCCTGCCAATTTCACCTCCTGACCTCTTGTCAACTTCATTTTCTGCCAGAAGGTAGAAAGTGACTCCGATGAGAATCTTCCAGGCAGGAAGCCAGAGCCAGAAACTGGTCACCTGCTTCCTCTGCCTCTCCTCTTCTCAGCATCCCCACCTGCACCAAGCCTACTTCCAGTTCCCTAATTCCTCACATGAAGGGTCTATGGCAATCTTTTTTTCTTTTTCCCTTTTCCTATTTTTTTTTTTTTCCAGGTAAATTAAAGTAATTGAAACATAATATCATATTTTTGCAACAGAAAATCCTAAGAATTCCTTTCATTATTTTTTTCCCCCTATGGAGAATTTAGATTTTTTTTTTTTTTTTTTTCTGAATGGATTGCTCTGTTTGAAAATCATTCTGCCATAAAATTGACTATTAGCTCTGTTTCCTTCTTCTTCCTCTAATGCCTAAAAAGGAGCTTAGCTGACTCCAGAATATGCAGGAATGATGCTTCCTAACGTACTCAGCATGGCTGCTTGTGTTGGAAATGAGATGAAAGCACTTGAATCACTTTCCTTTTCAAATGGCAGTCTAATTAACATATAGATCATCTGGCTAACACTTCCGTGAAACATGTATGGCACTTGTTATTAAAATACAAGCCCTCTTTGAACTTCAGCAGTCACTTGAAAATTTTTAATCTTCTGATTCTCCCTTTGTTTGTAATAGTTTAGATAAGGAATTGGACAGCCAGGGTGCTAAACCTAAGCAGTCACTTGGACGCTTAACGTCGTGCCTGTGCTCCTGCTTGTTTAACAGCATATATTATGCATAAGGAATCCCAGTGCGAGGATTTATCTAAATTGAATGTGTTATAGCAGATGACAGCAAGAGGATTTCTTTCAAAATTAGCTTGTGTCTTTTTAGGCAGAGTGAATTATCCCCAGGTCCCATGAAATCATCTACAATAGCTTTTGCTGGCTCTTGGCAGCAGTGGTGCCTTCTGCAGAGAAGAACCAATCAACTGGAATATGCTTTTGTTGCTGGACCTGAAAACTGCATGAGATTGGAACATGATGCATGAAAAACAGGGGAAAAATCCTGGGGGTAGTGTTACTGCTCACGGACCTGCACAGCCTGGCTGTAAAAGACGGACTGAGTTTAGTGCTTGATTCATGGTGAGGGAGAGGGAATCTACATGAGCAAAGAACTGTTTAAGCCTGTAAATGCTACACAATAAGTAAGAGAAAATTAAGTCTTGATTTAAATGTGTTAGCTTTTTTATTTAATTAAAAAAGCCCTGGTATAAAATTACTTTCTTTGCAAAATATTTATAATGATTGTTCAATTTACTTCAACATAAACACGGGTAAAAGGTAAGAAGATTGTAAAACTGAAAGATTGGTTCATTTAAATTCACTTTCTCAACATTGTAATCCAATCTGTGTATAAAAAAAAAAAGTAGGTTGTTTTTTGGTTTGGTTAGTTTGAGGCTTGGGGTTTTTTTTTGTAACTAGTTTCAGTAATGCTAAACACAATGTGTAAAGAGAAAAAATATTTGGTTCTACTTTTTTTTTATATGAAAAAGTTGAGTAAAGTTAACTGTGTAGAGTTCCAGTGGACATATTTCAGAGCTCATGAGGTAGACAAAGAATTTAAAGATGTGCTTAATTTCAAGTCATTGGACCTTAGACATCTGATAATAAATAATCCCATTCAGAAGATTTTTTTTTTTTCTTTCTAAAAGCCAAACTTGACCCTGATTTTCAAGCCAAAACTTTATATCTGAGATGGATTTTGTTCATAGTTATCCACAGGCAGAGAATCACAAAGGGAAATGATGAATGAATGACAGGTGCAAAACTAGAGGGACAGTTAATTTCACAAGTCAGACTGGACCCTTATTTTGAAACTACAAATCCTCAGATGACAAAAAACTTCCAAAACCCTTAGCAAGGGTTAACATGAAGTTCAGGTTTTTAGGATTTTGTTTTTCCATATCAACACAAAAAGACCACTAAATTATCCTTGCTGTGTTTAATCACTTTTCAATGTCAAAACTTATTTAGGTTTTGACATGGAAAAGAGATGAAATTAAACAACAATAATTTATCTCTCACTTCTGTCGGTCTTCTAGAAAGTGTTCCAAGAGAATAGGCAATATACCACAGATAGCCAGATAGTCAAGATCTATTTAGTGTCTATCTCTTCCCTTAGGCTCACTCACACTCACTGATGCCTTCTTTGCTGGCAGCATGAGGACCAGATGAGAGGTTGAGGGCACATTCACTTCTTTCCACTTTTCCTTCTGCAAATGCAGAAATTGTATTGGATCAAGGTGGTTAAAACATTATCGATTAAGTAAAATCCAAGAGGGGGGGGGGAAAAAAAATCTTAGATTTTTTTTGTTCCAGCACAAGCACAGAGAACACTATATGTTTTATAGACAGATTTCAGTACTTACAAATAACTAACTATTCAAATCCAAAAATTCACCCATTAGTAAGGGAATGACACACCATTTTTTCCTGAGTATATGTTCAATACATTTGATTCCTTCCCACAATATCTTCTGCCTGTTCTGTCCAGATTAGAGGACAGATTCCTTCTCTTAAAATTTGGTTTCATGTTTCAGGCTGATAAGAGAATCTAAAATCAAACCTGTAAGAGCCAAAGACCAAAAGACAATGTGCCTTCTTCCACTGACAGGTAAAAAACCCTATGAGAAACATTTGCCCTTCCCAAACACTGACCTTTTGTTTACATTCCCTAGGTGCTGTCTCTCATCAAAGGAGAGCTAGAATCAAAGAAAGGACAAATCCAAGAACTAAATTAAACTCCTGTTTTAAATCTCCATCTGATGGTTGTGAATATCATTATTAAACATGCCATCTGGAGATCAAAAAGACTCTTGACAAGAGAAGATGGCATAGTACCAACTTGATGTAACATGGTATTTGCAGTGGAATAGTGCATTGCTGTAATTAATGAACAAGGTGGATTTTTTTTTAACTAATTGGTAGAGAAAAACATTAGTGCAAAAAATGCCAGGTGAATTGTGGTATTGGACAAGGGCTACTGTAAGTTGACCATAAAAATATTTTAGGCTGGAAACTAGAGGTAGATTTCAACAATCTGAAAAGAGGAGATTTAGAATAGAATTTCTATAGGAATTATGGGAAAGAGAGAGCCTAATTAATTTTATGTGGAACTTGAAGAATTTATGAGTATGAATAGATGATGTGGTTCCTGGAGCTGGCAGGGAGTCTATTTAACAACCCTTGAAATAAATCCTTGATGCAGGCTCCTCTGATAGCAGCTGAATCATCTATATTCACTAGGGTTTGATTTCATTTTTGGTTGAGCATTTAGTAGTATTGGAATGAAGGATTAGTCTGGATCAACATTTCCTGTGACTGTACTTTTAATTTGTCAAAGACATGATAGGCTTTGTCTGGGTCTGAATTGCAAAGGAAGTATAAATACATGACATTCATTAGTGTTTGGGGTTTTTTTTTATTAGCAGCATTCTGTAAAGCCATTGCTGACCAGAACATTATCTCAGACAGCATTTTTTGATGACCTAGTTGTGCAGAATTTAAGCATGGGATTAAAAAACACCAATTGTGTAATACAGTAACAATGATAACAAACACACTGCTAAACACAGTCTTGTGTGCATCTAAGTGGAGCAGTAGGTCACATACGACTTCCCCTGGATTATGGGGGCTCCATTCTGCTCACTGAGCCCATCTTTTGGCTCAGGGGGCTGGCTACCTGGGGAGCGACTGGTTTTACTATTAACACCAAGGCAAAGGCAGCATTAAGTACTTCAGCCTTTTCCTCATCCTTGGTACTAGGTTTCCTCCTGCATCTAATAAAGGATGAAGATTTTCCCCAGTCCTCCTTTGTTAATGTATTTCTAGAAAGAATTTTCTTGCCTTTAACTGCAGTAGCCAGTTTGAGTTCTAGCTGGACTTTAGCGTTTCTAATTTTCTCCCTGTATAGCTTCACTACATATTTTTAGTCCTCACAAGTGTCCTGCCTCCCCTTCCAAGGGCCATAAACTCTCCTCTTGTTCTGAGTTCCAAAGCTCTCTGTTCAGACAGGCTGATCTTCTCATTCTCTAGCTCTTATTTTGGGACATGGGGATGGCCTGCTACTGTGCATTTAAGATTTCCTTCTTGAAGAATGCCCAGCCTTCCTAGACTCCTTTGCCCTTCACGACGGCCTCCCAAGGGACTCTGTCCATCAGCCTCCTGAACAGGCCAAAGTCTGTCCTCCTCAGCTTTATAATTCTGAATCTAGTAAACCTTTCTAGCCACTGGGAAGGTAAAGGTTAGTTTGATCAAATGTTCAGTGGTGTTCTGAGAAGTTACCTTGCCTTCCACCCTCCAGGGGTTATGACTGAATCCCTGAGTATTCCCTCACGGAATATGTTAGCAAATTGCAGTGGGTTGAGCTCTAGCAGTCTGACACTTAGCTCTTGATGCCTTTGGTTTACAAGATTGTTACTACATGAGGTGCTTAATACCAAGTAGTTTCAAGTGAATTAAACCAGAAGGTGAGAGGGACCATAATTTAACTGAAGCACTTTTTGTGTGCCTTGACTTCAGAACACCACATTTTTGAATTCTCACATCTGTTCTTCTTGGGGCTGACAACACAGGAAAAGAACTTTAATCTGTAAGGGTTAACAAATACAGCTCAAGTAAAATATATCATCTTTCTCTGGATGGAGAGGAGAAAAAGAAAGAGAAAGAAATGTGTTTTAACAGAAGGCTGCCCTGTGATAGCAAGTAATCTGCCTATCCTGAGTGTCACAAATCACTCAAAGAAGACAGATTTCAAAAAGTAATTGTGGCAAAAATGCATGGCTTAGATGGTCTTAGCAGAAGAGGCTACATAGTACATTTGTAGTTGATGCTGCTTATATGGATGGTTTTTTGTGATTTATTTTCTACATGCCTGTATTTGTTCCTTCATGTCTGTACTTAATAGTTGCTAGGCAGTGAGAAAAAAGCTCATGATGCTTTTCCTTTATATCATGCTTCCCTCCTTCATTTAAAGATCAATTAGTTTTTTTCCTCTCAACCTTTTTTCAGTAAAAACATTTATTCTAGATAAGATGATCAGTCTATATTTCACAACCTGTATCAGATAAAACTTTTTATGACTTCAGTTCCTGTTTCAAGATGACTAGATTTCATCACAGTGCCCCGAACTGTAAATCACAGCAGTAGTAGGTTTAGTTGTAACAGCTGATCTTAACTCCACTATTTATATTGTCTTCTGTGGAGGCTACTATTCTAATGGTGAGGAGAGCTAATTGGGGTGTAAACCCCCCTCTCAGCTTTCGTGAAAACCAACATTTTTGTTATGTTTGTGTTATGATTGTATTATAAACCCAGCTGTAGAGTGTGAAGGCTGAAAAAAGAGCATGTTTTATTAAACACAATCTCCTTTAAAGAAAAAAAAAAAAAGGTGAAAGAGGCTGCTTAAATATCCTTCCTCTACTGATGTAGCAAAACCCATGGTATCTCCTACTGAAACTCTTCTATACAGTGTGTACAGTTAAATACAAGGTAGAACCAAGCTTTAAAACCTCTCCTACTCCTCTCCCACTAGACAATCAGATCAGCTTGGGTTTACACATTTTTTTTTTCTGCCTGTGGCCAAATCTTGAGTTGGGGTGTGTGTGTATGGGGGATGCTCTTCATCTTCTTCTATCCAAGTTCTAAATTAATGGATAGGAAAACACTAGTGATGCATGTCTTGCTGATAAGATATCCACCAAGATTCTGCAGTGCAGTTTTCATTTTTCTTCTCTTAAGCTGATCCATCTCCTGAAGATGGTAAATTATGACTTCAGTAGGGAGAACCATTGTTCCAATTACACGTGTGTGAGTTTCTATGATACGCTCTGTTTACTCTGACTTTCAGACCATACAGAGCTGCCTGTTTTCAACAATAATGCTCAGATCCTGATCTGTCGGGTACTTAGGAATATCTGCAGCAAGTGGAAGGCAATAAAGCTAATGCTGCTTTTTTTTTTTTCCTTCTATTTTTATTTTGTCTCCAAGCTATTTTGAGGTGATCAGCACCTTTATTTCTGCTGCCAAAATCTGTCAGTCCCTTGTACTTGTTACTTATTGGAATGAGAAGACATCCTGTTGACCCTGGATGCCTTCATTATTCCACAATAGGATTGATACTACAGCTATGCATGCATACATATTAAATATTCTGAATATGCAAGAACACATAGATAGACAGATAAAGCAGTTTTTAAAAATTATCTACCCACAAAAGGGTGTTCTGTCACCTCTGAACTTAAACCACTTCCTGTCTGAGTCTCCACACATGCTTATGTGGTTGGTTGTTTTTTTTTGTGTGTGGGTTTTTTGTTTGTTTGGTTTGTTTGTTTGTTTTTTCTTCTGTTTGAATTCTGTTATTCTGTATTCTTCTCTACACCTCTCATGATCTTGCTCTATAGGTGTTTGACATCCTGGTTTGATCTCTCTATCCTTTCTTTCCTTCTGGCTATTTACTGTCAGCTTCTTTTAACAGCCCCTTTTTTTGAGCGTAACATAAGCACATTTGTGTTTGTTTTAGTCAAGCTCAGTTTACACATTTGAAATGAACTAAAATATGTTCTCCTAATGCTCCTAATAGTTACTTGCACCTCTGCTTAGTTATGACTTCTTCAAATTAGTGAATAAGCCTTGAATTTGACCTACAGGTTTTATGCTGGCACTGTCTTAATATAAGTAGCCTTTAAGCTACTTATATTAAAAGAAAACAAAGAAAAATAGAATTTTTTAAATAGGCTGGTTCAGATTCAGTTGTGAATGTTTCTTGAAATAGAGTAGGAATGATATCCCTGTAGAGAAGATGGTTCAAGACCACTGAAAAAAAAACCTAATTCTTCTGTCAGTCTGTTAGTTTTGTGCATGTTTTTTTTGTTTTCTTACCAGTGATGCCTGAGTTCATGTGTGAAGGGCAGGATGAACTAGGGAGCAGGCTTTCCAGCTAAGGTGTGCCAAATGACTTAAGCATATAGCTGTTAACAGTGGTGCCATAGACCAAATATGGTCTAAGGAAGTCTTTATGCTGTGGACTTCTCTAAAAGTTTGGCAGATGAAAACAATGTTGCAGCCAGTTGTTCCCTTGGGTCCCGCGTATGCTTTTGCTCAAGCAACAAGTATCATTTTTGGGGTTGAAAATGTTAAAGATCATAATATGGGAGGAAATAATCCTTTCTAGTCTTCTATTATTTCCATATTCATGAGTTTCATCACTGATCTTTGTTTTACTTTAAATGAGACAGTGGTTTTATACTTTGCAATTGTTCATTATAGGTTTAAATTTCAGAAACATAAAAAAGACAAAGAGATATGAAGGGATATGAAGAGGTTAAGCTTCAGGTACTAGACAGGTATAAACATCCTCTAATATTTGCCTATATGTATATTACTTCAAAGGAAACCTTATACAAGTTAAGTCATACAATTTTACTATTCATTATCCCACTCACGCTTAATTTCTCTCAACTGTTAACTACTTTAAGTACAGAGGAGACTTAATTAGCCCCTTTTATCTAGACTTTTCTTTCTCTCTTCTACCTCACCTAGATTCTTCCTGGATACTCACAGGGTTATCTAAAGGGCTTAACAAATCAAGAATACTATTAAGACTAACTGCCTCTCATCATAATCGTGTTCCTTGGAGGATGTCCATAAAAATTCACCTCAATCATTAGTCTTTTTTACTCCATTTTCCAAAGCTTAGGTTGAGTTTGATAGATTTGTTTCTTCTATGTGATGTCACTCTGGCAAAGGGCTGATTATAAAAAAAATGCCCCAAATTCTCAGGAACTACACACTTCTACAGTAGTTCTGGTATTTATGCCTAATCCCTTGTGATGGAAATTGCTTTGACCATCCTCCAAATATTCTCCAATTCACTTGATGTATTTGCATCAGAGCTTATACAGCCTTGAAACTGTAGGATGTAGTAACTATGAATAATTAAAAAAAAAAAAAAAATCCCTAACAGTCACTTAATAAAGTGATTTAGGAATTCACATTATTTTCTGATATGGACTTTACAACCTGTCATTAAAGCTTCCAGTAGGACCCAGACTCCCATTAAATAATGTTCACAATGTAAATTAAGGAAGTAACTGGAGCATATATAGACATTTCTGCCCTTGGCCAGGGTAGTTTGGATGGCATCATAACATGGCATCATGAAAACTGGGTATTGAGCACAGATTAAGAATGCACTTGAGCAGCTAATCAGTATTGAAATCCAGAGTGCCACCTCCTCTCTGTTATCAGCATCTAAGTAAGCAGCTGGGAGACAGGGCCAGGAGTGTTCTTTTTTTGTTGTCCTCTTACCTTATAAGTACACCTGATTGGTCAATCCACCAGCAACAGCAGAAGACCTATGACTAGTCAAAAACCTTTTCACAGACTCAAAGGAGCAGAGACCAACAGTTACCTCAGTTTTGCAACATAAAGTAACACAAAAAGGAACTGACAGTGACAGGAAAAATACATTTACCTGACTGAGAGATTGTACCGTGGACAATGCTGCAAAACAGATGGGAGCTTCCTTGACCTTGTCTGCTCCAAATTTATCACTGGACATGTTTAATTAAAAACACATCAGATTAAGTCATTTTGTTATATGGGAAAACGTTGGAGTCCCTCAGGTTCAATGCCTGATGGAAGAAACAAAATAAGGATAAGATTCTTCACTGCAACAACAGAAATCAGCTGCAAAAACAACTTAAAGTCCACTCTACTGGGGAACTGGACAGGCTTGAGATAAGCACGTGCATCGTCTTGTGGCCTTTCATTTCTCTGGTCAGCAAAAAGATAGAGTAGCTTACAATAACTGTGAAACACCCAGTTGAGACAAATTCTGTTCACAACATTGCTTTATTTCCCTATTTCCCTTATAACCTACATTTCTCTTCCATCAACCATTTTTCTAACTCAGTTTATCCTCTCTGGAACTGGCTAAAACTCACAATGATTAAAAGCCACATATGAGAAAGTTTTTGTAAATTGGGAGATAAAAAGAACAAGATGTTAAGAAACAAACGGAAAAAAAAAAAAAGCCCATAGTACCACCTTGCAATAAATGCTCTACAATGTGATCATAAAGAAACCAGTTTCTCTTGAAGTATTAAAATTGATTTTAATTCAATCTGTAGAAATAACTGTTGAAGGTGAGACTGGACAATTTATTAAAAAATTGCTATTAATGGGTGCTAATAGAATTTATCTATGTGTAATGTGTAAATTTCCCTTTTAAAAAGGATGCAGTCCTTATGGTTAAAGTATATATAGATATAAATGTATATGTTTGCTTGCATATACACGGAGAGTAGGAACATACACTGCACACCCATACATATAGGCTTTTGTAAATGCTTGGTTGGTTTTTCCAGAGGTTATTAATATGTAAAGGCCTTAGACATCCCTGTTCAAACACTCCTCCTCTGGGCAGACTACAGTCAAAAACATGGAAGGAATTAAAACAGTACGAGTTCCTTTGCCAGAAATAATTATTAAGAGGAAATAAATGTCTGGGCCCTAAGCCACAGCCGACAGATAATAACTGTTAGAGTAATGCTAGAGGAAGCTAATATCTTCATGTATGTTAAAGATGGCTCTGTCTTTCCCAATAGAAACAAAAAAACCCACAAAAGCATAAGCAGTAGAAGCTAAAAATTCCATGCAAACTGTCACTGCCCGTGATAGAACTGTAGCCAATAGAAAGAGGAATCCACTATTGTAATCTCCTAACTGATTAGCCTGAGCATCAGAAAATCAGAAGTAATTTCATTTTTTTTAACTTTTGCAGTTCCTACTCTAATTGTAATTCATTCCTTTAATGAAATGTTAATGTCAATAATGCAGGAATGATGAGCCCACATAAAGTTCTAATGATGCCTTCAATAAATCTTATACTTACATTGATAAATATGCCTTGGTTTTTTTTGATACCTGAAAGAGTCTTTAAATTATCAAAGAAACTCACTGAATACATTAACACGAGACTAGAGAGATTATTAATATTAAACATGAAATCTTTGTGAAGATGATATGAAGGATCTGATGTGAACAGACAAAAGCAAATGAAATTCAAGTTAAACTTGCTACCTTGTCCTTAACTCACTTTGAGGTGTCTACCAGTGGTGTTGTAATTGATGTAAAGTGACATGAATGTGCAGGATGCCCATTGGTGTATTGGCAGAGGACACTGTCTTTGGGCTGTTTGCTTAGTTATGTGGAGGATTGCTCTGGCTCACACAGATTCAATTCAGACTTTTAAACATTATGAAGTTTCATGTGTTTTCTTAAAGGTCAGTCCAAGTAATTAAAACCACAGTGCTGCACAAGAGTGTTTGGTGGGTTTAAAATTTAATTATGATCACCTACTTTTAATTTTCCATTTTTCCAGATTTGGGTATCCTCCGATTTTCAGCTCCTATCTTTAATTGGAAACAATGTTCTTCTCTTCATCTTTCCCCCAGAAAATTGATTTCTAAGGCTGAGGTGCTATTTTTAGTTACTCAATTAAACTTTTGAACATTTGTCTTTCAATAACTGTCTTCCCATTTCACATTTTAATCTGGAGGACATGAATAAATGACCTCAAGAAGATATTAACAACAGACACAGGATTGTCCTTAAAAATTCCCCATACATAGGATGCTTATTGGATCAACATATATTTTCTTCAGCGGTGGATCTGGTTTGAGATCTTCTATTCCTAGCCTTTTCTTTCTGATTTGGCCAACACTTTAGTGATGTGATACAACCGTTTGCCTTACCTGGTGGATTATAACATTTTGCTGATCTCAAATACTTCCCAAGTAGTTTCTCCTTTAGAGGTGGTTTGGATGTTGCAGTGTATGGTGTCCTCCTGTAGCAGTTACTTCAGCCCAAGATGAGAAGAAAGGAGCTGGCTTGTGGAGGAGACAAAACCCTTCCACAGAAACTCACCACGCATCACTGGTGTAAAAGCAAGTCTTTCATGTCATGAAGCTGTGAGTTTAGAAGGGTACAGGCACCTGAAAATAGAGACACATCATAACGCAACCTCACCATGTCAACTGCTAGCGTGATAATATAATAGCCTCCCTCTATAAAGCAGTCAAGAATATTTAAATTAAATTAGAAAAATTACCTCAGGAGAGGAAATGAGAAGAGGAGGGGGACTATCAAGTGCCATATTCTAGTCTGATGCAAATTATGAGACTTGGTGTGATAAATCCCTGAGCAAAGGGGCTTTTCTAATGGAACCACTGGTAGTCACTCCCTTTTAACAGTGCTGCCAAGCCCTGCCATATGAAGGCATAAAAGCAATCATCTGCTGTGTTTGGTCTAGATTCAGCTCCCTCCTCCTTCCTTCATGAGCCACATACAAACCATTTTACAGACCAGCTGACATCAGTAATTAGACCTTCCCTCGCAAGAACACACTGACAGGTACCTCGGGCAGTTCCAAGTCGTTCCATTCAGATTTATGCACCCTCTGTCCTGAAAAACCCTCAGTCCAACCTTCCCCCAACCTACCCAGAGGGCAGAGCATCTCCGGAGTTTTAGTCAAACAAGTCAAAATTTCTCAAATAAGGTAAAATGCAGATACTCACAGAAATATAAAAAATAACATCTCAGAGTTCAGCAGTGGCTTCCAGGATCCCAAAACATCATGGAAGTGAATTATGGGTGCACTTAAAAGCATTAAAAATGCAAATCTCGAAGTTTAAACCAGGCAAAGTATTACAGAAAACCTATGATTTTTAGAGCACCTCTCTGTCTCCACGGTAAGACTCTCACATTAGTCATTTCTAATAAATCATTGACTCAAAATGTCTCTTCACAGCATATCATGCTGTCTATGTCAAGAACATGGGTTCAGAAGTCATAAGGAATGGAAAATATATGTGTGTTAAGTTTTCTGGGGATCCTTGAGCAGTCAGGCAGATCTCCATCTGGCCACCTCTACACAGAATTTTAGTCACCCTTGCACAGTGATTATTACTCCCTGTAAGCAGGACCATACGAAGGAATTGATACTAGGTGTTGTGATTATGTCAGATTAAATACTTGCTGATTGGATTAGCTATTGATAGTCAGAAATAATGGGGAAGAAAATGTATGGATACTCAAATGCACCTCATATGGTTGTTTAGGTGCCTAAACCAACTGCTCAGGTATGTGCTCTCAGAACGACTCCTTCCCACCTATCTCACTTCCCAGGCAAAGCAGCAAGGCCAACTTATCAGTCTGGAACAGAGCCCTCCTGCACAAAGCTAGACACTCCAGCTAAGGATCTGTTCTATCCCTAAGTCTTTCTGGATTCAGACTTCAAGCTGCCTGTCCATCTTGCGAGGGGAGATAAGGTCCACACACATACTTGAACCCTGAGAACACTGAGAACCCATTCCACAAGCAAAAGTTCAGGGTACAGTTCCAGTCCTTTTGTAGCTCCAAACAGAGATATAAAAACTATTAAGCTACTATTAAGCACTGTAGAGGCACTTTCCTGTCTAATCACAAAGATTCTTCAGGCACATGATGAGGTGAGGCCCATCTCAGGGGAATGCTCACAAAGTTTCAACACCCATATACGTTTGACCACTTATGCTGCAATTCTTAATCACCTTTTTTTTTTTTTTTTTCCAACTTGTATCAGTAGATGAAGCAATTATTTAACCTGTTCCATGAGGTTAAATATTTTGCCCCAGCTCTGTCTTCTATATTATCAGTTCTGAACTATTATAACTTTCACAAAATCATAGGAGTTGGAAGGGACCTTTGGAGGTCATCTAGTACAACCCTGCTGCCAAAGTAGGTTCAGCTAGGGCAGGTTGCACAGGAACATGTCCAGATGGATTTTGAAAGTCTTCAGAGGAGACTTTACAATCTCCCTGGGCAGCCTGTTCCAGTGCTCCATCAACCTCACAGGAAATATTTTTTTCCTGATGTTGAGGTGGAATTTCCTGAGTTCTGATTTGTGGCTTTTGCCCCTTCGCCTATCCCTGGGCACTACTGAAAAGAGACCAGCCCCATCCTCTGGACACCCATCCTTCAGATATTTATGTGCATTGGTAAGATCCCTCTCAGCCTTCTCTTCTCCAGGCTAAACAGACCCAAGTCTCTCAGCCTTTCCTTAGAGGAGAGATGTTCCAGTACCTTAATCATCATTGTAACCCTCTGTGGGATATCTCCAGTGGTTCCCTGTCTCCCTTGAACTGGGGAGTCCAGAGCTGGACAGTACTCCAGAGGTGGCCTCACTAGGGCAGAGTAGAGAGGGCGGAGAACCTCCTTTGACCTGCTGGTCACACTTTTCTTAGTGTACCCCAAGATACCACTGATCTTCTTGGCCACAAGGGCACACTGCTGGCTCATGGTTAACTTCTTGCCCTCTGAGACTCCAATGTCATTCTCTGTGGAGCTGCTTTCCAGTATGTCAGCCTGTGCTGGTGCATGGTGTTTTTCCACCCCAGGTGCAAGATTTTACATTTGCCCTTGTAGAACTTCTTTAGATTCTCCTTTATCCAACACTCCAGCCTATCCAGGTCTTGCTGAACTGCAGCACAGCCTTCTAGTCTATCAGCCACTCCTCTGAGTTTCCTAACATCAGCAAACTTGCTGAGGTTACGTTCCATCCCTTCATGCAGGTCACTGATGAAGATGTTGAACAAGACTGGACCCGGTATGGCCCCCTGGGGAACACTGCTAGCTACAGGCTGCCAGCTGCACTCTGCACCACTGATCACAACCCTCTAAGCTCTGTTTTTTAGCCAGTTCTCAATCCATCTTGCAGTCCATTCATCTAACCTACACTTCCTGGGCTCACCTATGAGGATGTTATGGCAGACAGTGTCAAAAGCCTTGCTGAAGTCAAGGCAGAAAAACTTTCATTGCTCTTTCCTCATCTACCTTCTATTTACACCATCATAGAAGGCTTTTAGATTAGTTAAGCTTGATTTCCTCTTGCTAAATCCATGCTGGCTCTTCCTGATAACCTTTTTTTTCCTCCATGTGCTTGGACACATGTGCTTTGATACATTACTCCCTTGTGCCCTGCCTGGATATATCACCTGACTGAAGATTTCATTGCATTAGGAGTTCAGATGAATGACTAGCTTAGATTAGACATCTGTTTCGATAGCTAAAGTTAGAGCAGGTAAATTCTATTTTAAAGCAAAAAATTCTGAGATTAATTTTCATTAACTCTAAAGACTTTGTCCTCGTATTCAGGAGTGTTTTGGAAGCCTTCCAAGCTTTCACCAGTAACATAATTTAATATTTTTCTTTTGGTAAATATCTAAACCTCACAGTGGCATAAGCAAAGGAAAAAAATATATAAAAAAATATCCAAAAAGGAGAGTAATTTGGTGCATACAGGGAAGATGTGTCACACCTTTGTATATCAGTAGAAGGAATCAGAGTTACCCCAGAGCTTTCCTGTTTGAGAAACACACCATGATCCC
>NW_008607571.1:15925-16768 GCF_000691845.1 Merops nubicus | reverse complement strand
TGCTGAACCTGATGGGGTGAAAGGTAATGGCAACTTCTCATTTCCTTCTCTTCCCACTCAGCTTTCCATGGATTATGATGATAAAGAACATCCTGGTCTTGATGAACATCAGTTATTGGTGCTGGCACGGTGGAGGGAAGAGTCTGTTAAAAATAATTAAATTAAACACATTTTAAAATGAAATAAAATATTGAATATATAAATAAGTCTTGGGACATTGTTGAGAGGCAGGAAGGGAAAAGCAAATAAGAGCTGATTTCTCATCTCTGGACTCTTAGAACAGGTTGTAAGTTCCTGCCTTTCACCATTCACCAATTTTTCATTCATATAGTGTACCTTAACTGGGAAAAATATGTGCTTAACATTTTTATTAGATAAAAAAATCTCGCAAAAACCAGAAAAGTTACTCCTGATTACTGCCTAATAATTATATTGTCAAAGTCGAGAGTCTCACGATATAAAGAATAATAAATCCTGCCCCACCTCAAGGGCCAGACAATAGTTAAAGTTGTTACTTATATTTCTTTTTACAAAATTGTGAATCATTTGTCATTTCACTTAGTTTTTAAGCCTCTTCTTTTGTCTTTTGCCCTTGCTCTTGCCATTTCTTCTGTCTGAAGGTTTAAAAAAAATCCCACAAAATTTCAACCACTAAGTCCTTGTCTGCAGCAGCACAAGTTTAGGAATGAAATATGAGCTGTCAGTTAATTTTTTTTGATTATTTATTTATTTACAGTTGTAGTTTCATCCCCAAAACACCAATGTTTCATGAGTAGATTAATAATATTATCTTCATTCTTTCCAAGACAGAGCTGTACCGTGTCTTAACCATTCATAACAACA
>NW_008607571.1:8980-15894 GCF_000691845.1 Merops nubicus | reverse complement strand
TAAGGTATATGAACATATTATCTTTTTAGTATAGCAAATAGTCTCATCAAGACATTCCTTAAAAAAAAGAAAGATCTTGTGTTTTGAGCAAGGGATCAGGATCTGAGACATCTGTGTCCAGCTCTTTCCTACAGTCCTAGGCAAAATTTTTTTCGACAGATTTTAGATGTTAACTAAGAGTAGGATTCTTCTGATCACCTTGACTATTTAAAACTGACTATCTCATTTAGTATGCTGGACATGCAAAATAATCCAGTCAATAAAAAGAGAGAAGCTCCCAGGAGTAGGGAGCACAAAGCTATTAAGGATATTAAGATTCTTTAGCACAGGTAATCTGAAGGTGCAAGGTTTGTCCCAAGTAGGGTAGCCTGAAACCAAAGCCAATCCCAAATCCAGGGGAAATAAACATGAGTGGAAGAGTGTTTATGTTTTGGTCATTTACGACATGGCTGAAGAAAGTGAACAAATCCCAGGCCAAGTCACATCACAGCCCAAAGGCTAGGAATCATTTTGGCAGTGTTAAGCATGACTGAAGCGAGTGTTTAGGTTTATTATTACAGCTGACATAGTGCATCTTTGCCAAATATATAAAATCAGCTATGCAAGTGGGACATAGGATTAAAGCACTTGAGTAGTGGCTAACAGATCTGAGCTTTGACACTGATTCCATGTGTGCCCTGTGTCATTTCCCATCTCTGCAAGAGCAGTCTCTGCCCAAGAATCTGAAAGTGCCAAAGGGTGCAGAAAAATTCATATAACGGGGCCATGGTAGGGCTCTTGCTTTTGTGTCTTTAATGTAAAATAAGTTAAATGCAGCATGGGTTTTGGTGTTGTTTGCATCATGTGTTTAGAGTTACTATAGCTTAGGCTTTGATACAAATTTAAGAAATATTAGAAAAGATCAACAGACAGAGGGGATCAGTCCATTAATATTATACACAAAAACAGTTAGCATTGGAGAGAGAGAAATGAAGATCTAAGGAATTGCTGGTTGGTAGAGTAATCATTAAGAACTGTATTCAGTTCTGAGTGCTCACATAGTTCTTGTTAAAGAAAATTTATAACATTTCTTTGTTTTGCGAGAGTGAAGGCGATTAAATATCTCTTGAAGCAGGGAAGGTCACACCCCAGTTCCCACTTAGGAGTACACTTCTGTGCCTCAGTAGCCTCTTCTCTATTCAAATTCTACCAGCATGAGTGTATTTAGCCTACTTAGTGAACAGGCAAAATGAAGACCTGATCATTTTGTTCCTTTATGTGTTGTTGTAAATCAAACAGCAACAATATTAACCAATAATAATACTTTGCTTCCCTTGGTTAATTCTTTCAATCATGTTCCATATGTAAAATGCAAAATAAAACTTGCTCAGAAACAATAAAAAATAATTGAAGGACATTCATCTTATGGCTATTCACCATCTCTTTATTCTTCTAATGTGAGCAACTGCTAAATTAAATTACACTGGGTTTATCAGTTGAAAAGGAATCTGAATGGCTTTCTAATTCAAAACCAGGATAACATTTCTTCTTTAAGCAGTATCACAGCCTAATGCTGTGTATGTACAACAAACCCCTTTATTTATAATACAACAACATGGCATAACTTAAAGGATGAAACACCTCCTTGTTGATGAAAATGTAAATTGCTATATGAGGATACCTTGCTCACAGAAAGTCTCAATTTTTTTTTACATGGGAACAAATTCTGGCTCTAAAGAGGTGATATGCTCATGGAAGGAACCTTACCCTGCAGCAGCTTTGCTGAAAACAGCACTCACAGCCCTCACTAACTCACCAACACGCAGAGCCCAAAAGGTGGTTCCAGAAGGGCTGATGACAAGAATGACTCTCCCATGCTTTGAGTTTCAATTCCCTCAGTGTAGCAGCACCTTAGATAGTGTTGAAGGTTGTTCCATAAGTTCACTGTGCAGATATTAAAAATCAGCAAACCAACCAATTAACCACCTTTTAATTTTCATCCTCATATCGGTAAAAGTTATTGGGCCATTGGTTTTGTGTACATTGTCTTTCAGCTTAGAAAGCACTGTCCCTTCCCTGATGACTACTGACACTCACTAACTTTTGTTCCATAACGCTTAGGATCAGAGCTGCTTGAGTCTTCTTCTAGTGGGTATGGGCTCAATCTCCCCTCCTCTCACAGGCATGCTCAGCATCTCTAGTTTGAGCTCATGAACATGACATAAATTCCTGACATGAATTGGGTACTGAAGCAATAAAGGATACAGAATATTTCAGGCTCAGCCTCTGCTCTGGAAGGAACCCTCAGCGATTTCTTTTCTTTAGAAGCCCTTATGAGTTAAGAGAAATCTGAGTCTCAAAGATTAGGATAGTAAATTCAGCATGCCTAGAAATGGTCTCAGACTGAATCCCATGGGAGAGCAAGCCAATTTCTTGACTATTAGACTCTCTTAATCTCTGAAACTAGACAGCCTATTGGGAGTGCTCATGTGGCTTTCTTACCTCCTAGACCATATCTGTGAGCTGTCTGAGAGCTTCAGCTTGTAGACACTGTCATGCCACAGACAATGTGAACACTGTAGCAGTAGGAACAACAAAACACCAGTGTCCAACATCATTTATTGGTGCTGTCTTTAATTATAAATCTTAAGCTAATAGGTAGCTGAAGGTACAGGAGGGTTCTGAGGAACAGAATGATCTTCATCTGCCTAATAAATGGTTCATTTCCACAGCCTAAACCGAGTGTAGCTGGAGATGCTTTATAGTATCTGAGATATCCTTGTGGTAGATATGACAACAGGGCCTCTACAAGGACTGAGCTGGTCTGGAGCTGTAGGTAGAATTCATATTGAATACCCTAAATGCTTGACATCTATATTTTGTCATCTGTATCTCTTCCACAGTGTCCTGTAACTCCATAATACGAAGCAGGCAATGGCAAAATCAAGCAGTTAAAATCAATAAACTTCAATAGAGAAATAAGTACTCACATTTTGGTGGCTGAGACAAGTGAAGGACCATATTACCTTAACAAGGGACTGTTTAAATTCTCCCCTCACCTCTACTTCTTTCCAGGCAAAGTGCTTTTTTTTTTTTTTTTTTTAAAGCAGGGTGATTTTCTGTGTTATTTAACATCATGGAAACGTCATTATGTAGAATTCCAAAATCAGTGTTAATGTTGAATCAGATTTAATCATTACTCCTGGCCTCACGTTACACTTGAGCTTGGTCTGACGCAATTCTTCTATTCTGTGTATTTATAAGAACAGACTAATTAAATGTCTCTAAAACCATAGCTAGTTAAACAATTACTCCTATACTTGAATAATCATTCCCATACTATGAAAATTTTGCATGAACATAGTTCATTTACCCACTCTTTCTCCCTAGTCTCTATTTTCTATCAAAAGCTTTTTATAAATACAGGTTTTGATCTCAAAACAATTATCTTTTCAAGAAAGATCTTAACAGTCACAAACACTGAAAAAGTAACAAAAGCCTATGAAGGTTAAATCTTCTAAAGTCCACCATTTTCCTTTTTATATCCTTTTAATTAAGAAGCTGCTCTGAATTACCCATCAATTAATCTTTTATTCTATAGTCTGTAATGACTTCAGACATTACCCGGCAATTCCTTAATTTCAGCAAGCCCATTTAAGTGCAAACAAAAAATCTATATTGACATAGACTGTGTTTTACTCAGGTCACTAACTTATCCAAGTGTATTGAATATTAACCTGTTTTGGAGTTATTTGCTACATTTTTTTTTTTTTTTTATGAGGTTCACAGTTTATCCAGAGTTAGTACAGGTGAATATCTGAAATCAAAGTCACATATTTGGGTTAGAGATACATTTCCCCTGCAGAAGCCTTGATATACCTACGTGTAAGTGCCTTATGGTATAAACCATTACAGAAAGGTCACCCAAGGTGTCAGGGAACATCAGATTATCTACTGAGGCTGTGGTTCAGCCTGGCAGAGTGCTGCTGTGTCCTCTAACCTTTCAGCACCTTCTTCATGAGTCCCTCACATGGAAAGAGGCAGGATGGTTAGAGAGATTCTCTTCCATGAAAAATACATACTATCTGGATGTATCCTTCTGTCAGTAGGTATCAGAGGCAACACTTCCACTTTCAACCAATCCTTGGTGCATTTGCAACACTTCAGATGCAGAGCATATCAAACTGAAACTGTCTCAGGTGTAGACTGTGAAACTTAGGCTGCTACATTCATCATATTCCAGCAGCTGCTCATCCCACTATATCTCCTCAGTGTGAACTGGCAGGAAATTAGGGTTTGGGATGTCCTCAAAACTTCCCTGGGAAGAGTTAATATTTTTAATCCTGTAAAAATACTCATAGTAATGGTAAAACTCAAGCTTATCTCTTCGGTCACACCTTTTTATGCAGTTTTTACCAGATACTCTCGTGCTTGAAACTGGATGCTGGTTTACATGGTGTGGTCCAATATGTTCTTGTAAAAGATGGAAGGCTGGCAAACCACAGAAGTTGGACTACTAGTCCTAATAAACATTTGCTTTAATTTATATTTATGTCAATAACTCTGTAAGTATGTCTGAGATAGACAGTGACTGGAGTATGATACCAAGATTCTAGTAGTTACATAGCAAAAGGCAGAATAAATAGATAACACATATCTAAATCATAACCTTTGTCTTCTCTTGTCACTGGAAAATGTTATATGTATAATATAATGTTTTGATACTGTCTCCATTATAAAAAAAAAAGTTTTCCTTTGTAGCAAAAGTCAGAGAATAAAGAAAATTCAATACATCACAAACCATTTATGCCATCCATCGATTAAGAGATGACTACAGATATGTTTTCAATGGTTTAGATTACTTGGAAGTTTTCCTGTTTAACTGACAATGCTGATATACCTAAATTAACTTCACATAATACTGTGGTATGATTTACCTTTAGTAGTGGGGAAGAAGAGAAAAAAAATCCTTCTTTATTTCTCATAGAAGGCTGATGTGGATTCAGCTGAACAAATACAAATATGAACCTTGTAGGTAACTAGACCTAACTGAAATTAAAAGAAACAGGCAAAATTGTTGCAGTCAATCTCGTGCCAAAATAGACATCCATAATAAATCACAAGAATTGCTGCTTTGAGTTATTTCTTTCTCTTCTTTGGCTTTAAAGGAAGCCTGAATTACCTAGCTCTTGTCTCTGCATTGCCTTATAGGCACCTGGAGACAAGTGAGGTAAACCCACTCTAGTGATCTAGTTATGATATTGTATGAAAGGAATTTGATAATACTAAAATATACCTATAATTATAGGGAATCAGCAAACTTTTATCTTAATATAAGTACAATTCATACATATTGACTAATTTAAAAAATGTCATTATATCATCACACCTCATGCAGATTAAATTTATATTCTTCCATGACACCATAGCATCAAGAGTAGATGTTCATGCACAAATATTCAAATATTCAAATATTAAAGACTGATGATTTATGAAATGGTCTATGGAAGAAGAACGTGCTCTGTTGTGAGGAATGGTAGTCATCACAACACACCCTCAGGAGTTCACTATGCAATTTAGACATCTGCAACCACATGAGCACTAATTGTGCTGGATTACCTTCATTTGGTTAAAGAGTTATTTTACTCACTTTTTTTAGGTTGGGTCATCTAAATTATTTTGGAGATCTAACATATGGGGTAAGGAACACTTAGCTTTGTATCATCATTCTCATTAAATAGCAGCAGTCAGGCATGTGAAAGTGCTACATGATGTTGAATCAGAAAAAAGCAAAGTCTATTCATTCTACTCTGCATGTTCTGGAAGATGACATTCCATAGCAGTGTCATTTTTAAGGACCTTTTTTTTCTCTCAAAAGAAACAAAAAAAAAGATAAAAGAGAAATAAGATAGGAAGCTTTTCCATTCATTTATTTTAAAAAGGGAAAAAATGTCAATTAATCTCATAGTGTTTTTCAAGCTTTGTATTTTGGGACCTTGTGATTGTACTGATTATTTTGACTAATCCTTTAAAGACAGCATAAAGTACATGTGAGTGTGAAATCCATGTAGACATTAAGGTTCTGGCATTAAATATGATTCCTGCTTCAGCCACTGCCTTACCTATTTGCCAGATTTTGCTTGTATGGAGATTCTTGCCATAAAACAAACAGGTAAGAAAACAAAGGAAAAATGACTCATATTTTCACTTTAACTTTTCAAATGAGTGAGCAGCCCTCATTAGGGGCAGGGCAGGAGAGTCCTGTTATACAGCAACTGCTAATACTGTTACCTGTATTTTGTTCATTCAAAAATTATCCTGTGCTAAGGTCATAGCTTTAAATTGTCTTAATTAGAGGTGTGACATACTCAAAATGAAATTCCAAAAGCTTGAGGCGTGAACACTTACAGCTGTCAATGTAGATTCTGAATGGAATAATTTTTTTCTCTGTAGTAGTGACACTGCATCCTTTCCAGAGAAAAGAAATATTTAGGTTGTTTTCTTTTTTTCTTGTCTGGCATTTATGGCACAAAAAAAAAAAAAAAAAAAAAAAAAAAATATTTCACATGCAATAACCTGTTAATTTGAGGTGGGAAATTTTACAGAAACACTGAATGTTAAAGAAACAAATTAAATGGAACTGTTGGGGAAGGATGTTTGACAGCTTGATTCATAATTATTTGAAGTTTTATTAATAAAAGGAGATAAATCAAAGGTTGATTTTAGCAGCACTTAAGCTAACAAAGGATTTAGTGAAAAGTGACTTAATTACATTTTGAGACCTAACCTGCAGTCCTGTGTCCAGCTCTGGAGCCCCCAACAGAAGAAGGACATGGAGCTGTTGGAGCGTGTTCAGAGGAGACACAAAAATGCTCCAAGGGCTGGAGCAGCTCTGCTGTGAGGACAGGCTGAGGGAGTTGGGGCTGTTCAGGCTC
>NW_008607571.1:0-8778 GCF_000691845.1 Merops nubicus | reverse complement strand
ATAGATCCCTGGAATAGGTTGCCCAGAGAGGTGGTGGAGGCCCCATCCCTGGAGACATTCAGGGTCAGGCTGGATGAGGCTCTGAGTAGCCTGACCTAGTTAGAGGTGTCCCTGGTTACTGCAGATGGGATGGATTGCAGTAAGACTTACTTCACATGGTCTAGATAACCTTTGGAGGTCCCTACCAACCCAAACGTTCTACGATTCTGTGATATAGGTGGCTTCTTGTCCTGCTTCCAAGTTAATGTGGAAGGTGGGGGCACCTGGTGGTGATCTCCTCATCAGTTCCCAGGCTGGCCAGACTCTGGGTGAAAACCAGTCAGGAGGGTCTTTCTTCCCTGGTTGTGGCCATCATCCATATGCCAACCCTCATTCAGGGTGGGGGTTTAAGCCCCAGCACTTCAGCATCCCAGCTGAGGAGAGATGCTGGATGCTGCCTGTTGTGATCCAGGAGAGCTCAAAGGATCTCATTTTGGATGGCTATTTACATGGCCTGAGGTAACTGACTTTTATCAGATACTTTTCCATTTTGGCCTAACTCAGGTGTTGCAATATTCTGGTTTGTGCATGCCCAGGACTTGAGGGTCCACTGCTTTTTGCAACCTGTACTTCTTCATTGGATTGCTGTGTGGCCCAAAGGAGGGGAGTGGCACTGTGTAGTGAGCAGCCCATGAGTGGGAGGAATTGCACCACCACAGACACCATGGAAAAAATTTCCACTCTGCAGAAGTCTATGTAAGCATTCATGAGATCCTGCTCAGTTATTGTACACCACTGGGAAACTGTATTGATTTCAAAAATAAGAATGCACAGTAGCTGAGAGTCCTTAATTTCTCTAGATGATAAAAGGTATACAACAGAGAAAATTCTATTTGGCACTGAGAGTTTGCTTCCTCCAGCAAGGTAAGGAAGGATGATCCTCTCAGAGCCATGTTCTTGGGTAAAATAGGACTAAATGCAAGATTTCACCTTTTGACAATGTTAGCAAATTACCATATTTGAAATACCTTTTACCTGCAAACATTCATCCTGGTGTTGTAGCTGTCAATCCAATAAGATAATAAGTCTGGTGAAATAGATAAAAGATTTGTAATTCTTATTGTGTAAATCCACTAGTATTCTTTTTATACACAAGTGTTTGGTTTTATTCTAAAAAAGTAGGAAATTTTTAAATAAAAATATGATTTGCTTTTTGAAAGTGGGACACAAATTTTTGAATCTTGACAGTTTTAATGGATTTTTCTATTCACAAACAAACAAACTTCCCCAAATCTTTCTCCAGGTATCTGAACAGGAACTAAACTATTGAGATTTAAATTGTATTAATCACAGAATCATGATGTTACTCATTATAATAGGCTTCAGGTATTCTCTATGGTTTTTTAAAGAGTTAATTGAAAGATGCCAGAAGCTTTGTTAGGTATTATGTTAAGGAAATTGTTCTCTAATACCAGTTTTTTTGGTCCTCTACAATTATACTCATTCAGCTTTTTTTCTGAACGTGGAACATTCTTTCAGAGTTCATTTGAAAACCAAAGGATTATATAAAAAGAATGTCTATGTTTTTACATTCTAAGTATTTTCATCCAAGAATCCCCTGGCAGCTTAAATTATTAATTGACTAAGCCTGTCTGGCATATAGGCAAGTGTTCTGTTTTATAAATGAGTAACTGATGTAGACAGACTGAATGGCCAAGACAGGATCTAAGGTCCTAGCTCCAGACTGTCTTCATCTAGAGCAGCACTGAAGCTTGTTTATAATTTCAAGTACATAATTAAGTGTTATTACCAGTAATTCAGTTGATTATGTTCTGACTGCACTAGAAATTCATGCAAATGTTACTTAAGAGTTGTCCCAATTTGAACTAAAAGATCAAGGCATAACCTGGCATGCTATACGCTGCGGTAACCAAGAGATTTTGATGTCACCACTTCTTCAAAAGTATAGCAACCAATACACACACAGGGAAAAGATTTAATGAAGTGACTTGAGGAGCATCCTGAAGCTTGCCAACAGTCTAGAGACTACTTAGAAAACTTTCAAACCTTGAGTCTGTAGAGAGGGAACTGGGATCTATCCTCAGGGTCTGTATGTATATCTTGACCTTTTTATTTTCTTCTATTATTTCATTTACCTTTAAAAATTGATATGGATAGTCTTCGTGAAGTTTAGGAGAAATTACAGGTAGCGGAGCTAATATTTTCCTTCAGGAAGACAAGCTGCTAATGCTTACCTTACTGGGACTTGAACCTAGCTTGATAACGCTGAGAACACAGATTTGTGCACAGAGCCATGATCACAGCTGGGAATGTGATGGATTAATCTGACCTGTTTATCTGTCAAAAGGTGTACGTCATCTTACAGAAACGCTGAGATCTCTCTCAGTAGTCACCAGGGGAAACAATCATCTCCATAGAGTAAATCATCTCACCCATTGCCCCAGACAGTTAACTCTTGTTACTTCTCTGACTTGTTCAATGGTTCTTCAGTCTTTAGCTCCCACCCTGTTTGTTCACAGCCTCTCCTTGTGCTTTAGTTTTCAAATTACACTACTAACATCCAAGTGACTAATTTTAGAATAGAATATTTTCATTAGAAGGGATCTATAACATTCATCTAGAATCATAGAATCACAGAATCATTTAGCTTGTATTAGACATTTAAGGTCATAGATTCCAACCATATATTAACACTACCAAGTCCACCACTAAACGATGTCCCTAAGTACCACATCTGCACATCTTATAAATGCCTTCAAGAATGGTGACTCCACCACTTCCTTGGGAAGCCTGTCCCAGTACTTTACAACCTTTTGTCTGATTTTTGTTTTCCTTATGTCCCATCTAAAGCTCTCAATGCAACTTGAGGCTATTTCCACTTGTCCTATTGTTTGTTACTTGGGAAAAGAGACTGACCCTCACTTCATCACAGCTTCCTTTCAGGTCATTGTAAACAGTGACAAGATCCCCCCCCAGCCTCTTTTCTCCAGACGTGCTCCAGCACCTCAGTGTTCTTCTTGTAGTGAGGGACCCAAACAGAGGTGTAGCCTCACCAGTGCTGAGTACAGAGGTACAATCACTTCCACTACTCCTGCTGGTCACACTATTTCTGATACAAGCCAGGATGTTATTGACCTTCTTGGCCACTTGGGCACACTGCTGGCTTATGTTCAGACAGCTGGAGACTAGAACCTCCAGATCCTTTTCCACCAGGCAGCTTTCCAGCCCCTGTAGTGTTCCATGGGGTCATTGTGACCCAAATGCGGGATCTGGCACTTGATCTCGTTGGACGCACACCCCTGGCCTTGGCCCATCCATCCAGCCTGACCAGATTCCTCTTTAAAGCCTCCCTACCTTCAAGCAGATGTACACTCCAATTTAACTTGGTGTCTTCTGCAAACTTAGTGAGGGTGTTCTTGATCCCCTCATCCAGATTGTTGATAGATTAAATTGAACAGACCCAAACACTGAGCCCTGGGGACACCACTTCTGACTGGCTGTCAACTGGATTTAATTTCATTCCCCATAACTCTTTGGGCCTGGCTATGCAGGCAGTTTTTTACCCAGCAATGAGCACATATTAGTCCAACCTCATCTGCATATTAAATTACTTGATCATGTAAGAGCCAGACTGATACTGATTTCTGTCATTTTTAATTTCCCTTTCTTTCTTTTCTCCATGAATTCTGGAACTCAGAGACCTTGTGTTTTGTAGAAAAGTATCACTCATTCCTGCATTTTACGTTGGTTTGTGCCCATTCAGTTACAGTATCCTATCCCTGGCAATCAAGGATCTCATTAAATTTGTTTGGTTTTGTTGATAAGGGAAGTAACCGAAAAAGGGGAGAGACTGCAGTATCCTAATTAATCAAAATGTCATCTACACAGACACACAAAATAATGTCACTTATATTCAGAGGCTCAAACTGCTGTTTCTTTACACTTGTGTTAGCAAATAAATAGTGTCTTAGGCATGGAGGACAAATGGTGTGGCATAGTTCTTATTCCTAGAAACTCTTTTTCCCTAAACACATGGTCTTGCCCATGCATTTTGGCAGCACACATGCAGAAACATAATAAATTAACATTTGGATACTAAGTTGTGCTACGAAGAGGGAGAAAAGAGAAAAAGAGAGAAGCTACAACACTAGCTAGCTAGTACGTGTTGCATATAACGTATTATTTGCATCAGGGAAATCCATAAGAGGAAAACAGTGGGTGTCCACTGAATGGAGTCTGGGGATCTTCCATATTCAGTAAACTGAGTTATTGCACCCAGAACTACAGAGATTCAAAGCAAGGAGACAAATAATATGAACTGATAGAAGAGCTTAACCAGCTTGTATATCTTTACCAGATAGCCTCAGATTTTATGTGATTTTTGAGAGAGTTTTGCAGGATATGTTTTCCTGATTACATTAAAGATGTAGAGATGCCTTAAAGTTACTTTTCTGAAGGGAATTAGGTTTGCTTCTTTGCCAATTAAGCCTTCTAGAAGACTGTGACAAGTCTACTTTCCTGTGATTTTTTAAAATAATCTACCTTTAAACGTATGAATAGCTGGACAAATGAAATGCCTTTTCCTGTAACAACAGCCACAATATGAATGCTTTGTCTGGAATCCCATCAATACCGTAAATTTGGCCAGTAAATGATTCATGTTGCATTAAATTACATTTCTGTTTTCCTGGGCTGCCTCTTCAAATTTTCTTGACACTTCAATTCATTAAGCAGATGGAGACAGGACATGTGACTGAAATATTTTGTTCAATAATACTTAAGTTTTGTGCCTGTAAACCAATGCAAAGCTCTCTTAGAGGAGGGTTGTTTCACTTCAGCACCTTTCCTAATAACTAGGTGAAGGCTCCCTTACAGAAATCCATTTCTGGCAATTCATGCATTGTTGATTAAATACCTCTATTAACCCTGCCTTTCCCTTGATAAATGCAGAGAAGCTGAAACTGAAAAGTTGTTGATTAAGATGATATTGGACAATTAATTATGCATTGTAGTAACCTTTGACCCAAGCACACGCTTCCTTTTTCTTTTAATCAGCTGAAACGAGAAGTGATCAAATAATTACATGTTCTTGTCTTCTAATCAAGCTGTAGGTAGAGAAGAGATGTTGAGAGGAAATTAAGCAGAACATTAAAGTAACAATAATAATGAAGTAAATGCAGAAGAGAAAAATAAAAGTAATAAAATAGGTTTCTTGAAATTGATATTTATAGTGTTTTTCACTTCAGCATCATATAGGCAAGTGGGGCCCTCTGAGAGGACTTCTGTACTTAGCTTCATGTCAGTGCTACTAGTACATGTGAATCTGTTCCTGACCTCTGTGATTCTCCATCTGATTCTTTGGAGTGTGCTTCTGTTGTGTCATTATTTCCTACAGAGTGGGAGAACATTTCATGAAGCCTTCCCTGCACACGTGGGAAAAGGGGTAAAATTGGGGGGGAGGGGAAAGTGTTGCATTAAGTACCACACAAGAGGAATGTTTATAACGTCTCAGATCCCTCAGTCTTTGGAAAGTTCTCTTTCATGAAAAAATAGTATTGGCTCTAGACTTCTTCAGTCATTTTGGATCCTGGGAAGCTATTTGATTTTGATCCTCATGGAATAATACTGTATTAAATTTAATAAAATACCAAAAGTGAGATGAGCAATTTGTATGGTTTGGTTGTTGTCAATTTATTTATTTATGTTTCGGCTTTTTTTTTTTTTTTGTTTGTTTGTTTTTTTTTTGGTTTGGTTTTTGTTTTTTTTTTTCCTACAGTCCATTCTAATGAGTTAATCCTTCACTGGGTTAACCAACATTTCTCAAGCTGAGGATCTTGATCAGCAGCAGTGTGGTGCTTCCATAACAGTTTGGCAGGATAAGGTGCTGCATGGCTTACTGGCAAAGGTCCCTCTTCTCTTGCAGCTCTGGGGGAGCTGTGCCTGTCTTTTCAGCTGCACTAGGACATAGAATCATAGAATCCTTTCAGTTGGAAGAGACTTTTAAGAACATCAAGTCCAACCATTAAACCAACACTACTAAGTCCTCTGCTAAAACAGAATCAGAATCTGTCAGGGTTGGAAGGGACCACAGGGATCACCCAGTTCCAACCCCTCTGACATGAGGATTTAGCTACTCATACCCTTAGTACTGTGAGCTGTGTTATCTGAAGTGTTGCTAGAGCTGTCTGTCCTTCAGCTACCAGAGTTATGTAGGCAACTTCATAGTGATGTTCAAATACTTAATGCTAGCAATACCAGTCAATATTACCTGCCTTCTCTGAGTTTCAGAAGTTGCACCTCCACATGTCCTGATGCAACTACTTAAGGCTACGAAGTGAAAATATCCAGAGAAGAGAATAACAAACATAAATAAGCCTGTTTGTTTGATAAGTCATTAAAATAGAAATGTCTTTCTTAAAATTATTAAAGCAATTTAGGAAGAACCCTTAGATTTTTTCATTCCTTAACTTGTTAATAATTGCAAAGAAGAGAACTCTTTTGAAACTACTTGAATGAGCTTGGCTATCTGTGGTTTCAAGTAGTTAAAGTGTGAACCTTTATTATACTCGGTATATATCTTTATTATACCAGAACACAATGTTATTGAAATGGATTTTTAAATCAGTGAGTGATCTTTAATAACCTTAGTATTAAAACTCCTTTGTAATGCTAGAAGTTTTCTTTGATTTTAACAAAGTTTCAGAAACATCTTCAAGTACTTTTTACTTTATTGTGTAACACTCGAATAATAACAGCTGCATTTAATTCAGTGTTTAACAAACTATTTATTTGACTTCATATAAATGTATTTCTTCCTTTTATAACATTCTCATGCAGGTACAAAGACTTTCATATTCTTTTTAGAAGTACCAGCAGGATATGCAACACATAGTGCTGAGGTGGGATGGAGTAGATTGTGCTCTCGTGAATCCTGCTTTTGATCACATCATTAAGTACACAATCCTGTCCTACAGATGAGCAGGGTGTTTGTGACCCAGCAATGTGGATATTAATAAGCATCTTTCCTTCCGTCTGACTTTGACTGAACTTTTAATCACCTTTGCTGTTTGGAGAGCTTTGCATCAATTCCAGTTAAGTCCTTGCTGAACTCGTTTAATTTCTTTTACATGACTGACCTTTCTCACACATGACTGGCTGTCACAAGCTGAAGAGACTGGTGGGTCTGGGCTTCTGAATCTTGAGCCATTTAATTGCATCAAGAGGCATTTTGCTGTAGGATAGGAAAGAATGCCCAATTACTTAACTCATTACATGCTTTAAAACATGAGACTGAGAGGTCAGATACAGACATTGTAAAGTCTTTGGGTTTTTTTGTGGCTTGCATTGAGGTTTTTGTGGGGGAAAGGGATGTTTACATTTCTCCTTCCCCTGCCCACAATTTAAAAATAAAAATATCTAGAAATAATTACCAACTGAAGCAACATTCAGTTTAAATGTCAAGAACACCTCTTTATCTTCAGGAGGTACAAAGCAATACACCTTCATCAACTGTTAATAATCTTTATTTACACTACCTGGTCTTATATTCGTTGACTTTACTAAATCAATATACACTCTTCCTCCCTAAAACCAGAGAGTTTTTCAGGAGATGAATGATTGAAATTAGCTTGATATTTGTACTGTTCTTTTCATTGCAGTAAAACTAAATTAACTATATATTCTTTTCCTTCTGAAAGCACATCATTTATACTGAGCTAGTTTAAAATCAAAGAAATTGTTTTAAGGATAGTGATGTGTCCAATATATTCAAACTCTGACTTTTTGGTTTGCTTTAGTTTTACATTAGAATTCATCTGACATAAGGTATTGTTTCTGAAACTTAAACAGCTAGTCTAAGGTAGTCTTTATACTCCCTCTAATGCTTCTGCAGAGAAATAGACTCCTCTAGAGGATAACTTGTCCTAATTATCTTGGATATCATAAGTTCTGATTAGTGGCTTCTGGCAATAACTATTTCTCATCAAAGGAGAGTGATGAGTAGCTTAAACTAGATGCTTAACATTTTGATAGTTCAGGCTAGCTAATGCAGACTGCACCTCACAGGCTGAGAGATTCAGACTCTCTTTCACCTGTACCAGGTTTTTCAACCTCTCCAGAAGCCTCTCCTCAGTATCTTTCATGCTATTGATCAGCCTGTTAACTTTGTAAGCTTCAGAGATATCACCATACTGTACCTCAGTCTAGCTTTACACTAATTTCCTGCATTACCTATTACAGAAACCCAAAGATGAGGTCTCTTTATAGCTGTTGTCAAAGAAAAGTCTGGCATGATACCTGCTTAAAGAGTTAAGCAACAAGCACATCTGATTATCAGGTTGTTTGTTTTGTTTTATTTCATTCTGCTTGCATTAAGTATAATTGGAAGGAAATGCAGACAGAGCCCTGGAATGACATTTATGTGCAGTCTCAGTGTGACATTGGAGACAATAAATCTTTTTTTTTTTTTTTTTTTTTTCTCCACATCTGCAAGACAATGGGAATTAAAAACAGTGAGATTCAGATGGATGACATTAGTCAACTAATCATCAAAGCAGTTCGACTGGAAAAACATTTCTTGGACAATAGCCAGGCAAATAAATTCCCCATCTATGCCTTAATTTCTGACCAGAAATCTATGGAAACATGTGTAACACATTAAAAAAGCTCAAAAACATTTAAACATTGGCTCAGTTCCTCCTACCAGCTGATGGATGTTCTGCCAGGTTGGATAGGACTTTGAGCAAGCTGGTGTAGTGCAAGGTGTCTCTGCCCATGGCA
>NW_008607570.1:6586-22036 GCF_000691845.1 Merops nubicus | reverse complement strand
ATTCTGGGACGTTTGGGGTAACTTCCTGCTCTTCTTGCGACAGTTAGATGATTCCTTTTCAGCACGAAGATGCCTCTGTTTCCCTGATGTTTGGTCAGGAATGAATTTTTCCCGTGGAGCAGATTTGTACGCACCCCCCCCCACTCCGATGCTTCGCCTTACCCGGCCACACTGAGCGCAGCCCCTTGCCAGGGCTTCTCTGGGCCATTTTGGCTAAGTGCCTGCCCACTGTTCTTGCAACGCAAAACCACCAAGGGCGCCTTGGATGCCTCAGGATCTGCCACTTTTCAGCTGTCCCTGAAGACAATGAAACACCGTTTTTCTCCTCAATCTGTGTTCATATCATGCACGCTGCTCTCAGCCCAGGAACCTTGTCCTGCAGCTGTGCTGTAAGCAGTGGCACGTACATTTGTGCCCAGGGGCCTGCAGTGCCCTGGGAGAGTTGGTTGGTTGCCCAGGCTTAGCCTGAGTATCTGAGCAGCTGGAGCACAAGATATGTTCAGCCAGTGCCTCCTGGCCACGCGCATGTATCTTTAGGGATGCACCAAGAGCTACCTTAAAATCAAGATTTCATGGGACAGAAACAAAATCCACTGCAGACTGCATTTCGATAGTACAGTCAATGACTGTAATATAGAACTTGTATTGTATACAAATAGCTACCTCTTTTTGTTGCTAAAGATGTTTGTGCACATTTCAGCTCAGGAGCTTCAGTGAAACTTCACAAATTTTTCACAGTCTTACTAATGTTTGGTAGTCTGAAGCAAAGCAAGGTTTGTTTTAAAATATTCTGCTTTTCAGTCAGGTACTCAGCTTAAATATGAAGAATCTCTCTACTGTGCTCTGATTTAGACTATGAGCTTTAAGCAGAAACTCCCACTTGCCAGATAAAGTCCCAGTTTTGCCCTGGTATGGAATGAGGGGGGAAAAGAGTAGAAAATATGTCTGGCAGCAAAAATCGTTTTCTTCCCTCTCCTTTCTATAATCTAGAAAAATAACTTATTACTGAAACTCATTATATGCAACAGGCAGGAACTGAGTGCTAGACTGCTGCTTGTGAACGTTTTGGAATCCACTCTCTGTCAAGGCAATAGGTTCAACTTCTGAGTTCTAACAGTGACAGCAACACATTATTAACCTAAATAATAATTTTCCAAAACAAATAGCAGCTGTAAATGAAGATGAGTTGTAACTGGTTTTTTAATGCCTTTTCTTTTTTCCATTGTTTTAAAAATCATGGTGGGTCTAGAAAAATATTGAGAATACAAAGGCTATTTAAGATGGATGCTTGTGGGGACGCTGCCTTCTACTACCCACCACCGAATTCTTACCTTGAAATTCTGGCAAACTTAACCAGAAACACTGTTTATTTCCTTTTTTAAAAAAAACTGTGCAATTGTAGTATTCTCTGCTGTAGTCTTTGACAGTGCTGCAAATGCCAGTGAAAAGTACAACTTAAAAAGACTGAGTGCAGGGAAAACTTAAGCATATTTTTTAAGACCCTGGTATGGAAATGTGTAGACTCTTGGTCTGTTTGTCAGGGTGCAACAAGAGCCAGCCAGGGTATAGGTCATAGTGTTGGATCTTTGTGTGGGACCCCAAGGGTGCAGGGCAGGTAGAGGGGCCAGCTCCCAGTCCTCATTGGCAGGCAAGGTGGCGGTGATGGGGTTGGGCCAAGGTCAAGCTCAGGAGCTGAGCTGGCAAATCAAGATCAGGAGGAATAACAACCCTGTGATCCAACTCGTGGTAGAGGCACCTGCTAGGGGCCATGACAGTATCTGAGGCTGTGGTTCAGGTGCTGTCTCTGGTGCTTCTTCTGTTGGACATGTAGAATGAAGCTGAGATCAGTAGCTGTCTCCTCCCTGAGAACACTTGTGTTAACGATAGTGACAAATGTTGAAGTTATTCATGTGGGAGAAATCATAATGAATGTAAATTAGTGAAAGCAAGAACTGTCTGGAGAGAATAACTGAGAAGTACAGCATATATATGTCCATAAGAAAAAGGAGTAGGGAATAAGGATTGTACAAATCTTGCCCTCTCATTTCCTGTAGTAACGGCATAGTTATGGATTTTGTTGAAGTATTTTTCTTATTTTCCATATATATCTTTTTTTTATCTGAGCTTTTCTAATTCATTTTATATTGAATACTAGATTAACTCCAGACAATCATTTTCCTCTTAAAGTGATGCTCTCAGTCTTTCAGACAGACTGTATTGGCTTTTTGTCAGAGACTATTTTCTACTTGCTGGTGCTAGGAAAGAATACTGTTATAATGCTAGGCAGAATTAGTTTGAAACATCAATTTCTTAAAAGTATGATGCATTGCTAAGTATAGTAGCATACCATATAGGTTGCAATATTCTGCTGAGAAAAGGCATAAAAGGATGTTATCTACGTGAATCTTCTGACACTTCTAACATCAGTTTGATTTTTCATAAAGTCTATTCTGAAACAAGAATTTTCATTTTTGTCACTGGGGAGAAAGTATAATCAGAAAACGTTTCCTCCCTCTAACTGCATTGTTTAATTTTTGATGTGTATCACACATAGTTTTGCCACAGGAGTGAAGGGAAGATAAAGGTACTTTCATTCTCTGGTGAGCACGTTTCCTTATCTGTTGATGTAACTTTCTGCTTTGTCTTTAGATCAGTCCTGCATGGCAAAACAATTGGCCTTAACATGTTTTGGCACACTATTTGCCCTAGCTTAATCTTAATGAATTTACAACATTGTTTTAAAAGGCTGGAGAAGAGCTTATCCTCCAGCCAGTCCTGCATCCCCATATTTCTGCCTAAAATGTGCACTTCTCTTCTGGGAAGACAAGGAGAATGGTCGGTGACTTACTATCCTCAAAAATCTACTGGGTAGTTGCCTTAGGAGCCATTCTACTATCTCTCTACCTGATTTTTGTGCGTGTTGTGTCAGACACTCACAGGAGAGAGAAAAAGAGCCAGTAGATGGGTTCAAACCCAACTGCTTTTTCCTTTTTAATATTTGTAAACAAAAGTAATTTTAAGAGCTCATACCACACTTCTAATAATGTCCTGAATCATATTGGTTCTCAAAATTATCTGAATTCTCCAGGTTTCTGTATGCCTCATTCTACCTTTTGTAGTTCACCACATTAATAAGATATGTGATTTTTGTGATCCATTCACAGCAGCTCAGGCTGTTATTTGAATCCTGAAAAATCTATTGGCAGTCCCTTAATTTTTAAGCTTTTGTGATACTAGCCATTTGGGAATTTTAAAATTAATCTTTACATGAAATGAATTCTCTGGTAGGGTTGCAGGAAAAGTCAAGGAAGAATTATTGGCATGATGTAATTGACTTAAAAAATAAATTGTTAGTTACTGCTCTAGCTGCAGCTACCAAGTATTATTTCTGGTTAAGCCTTGCTATTTTACATTTTGAAGAGTCTGAAAGTGTCAAACACATTAGTTATATCGACTAGGACTATCAGTGGCAGAAAACATAAAAAACTTTTGATGATAGAGGTTGTGGCTAATTCTTAGAGGTTAGAGCTAACATTTTAGGACACACTTCTGCTCTGAAAATTAGAAATGCACCTTACAGATTTCAGGGTCTCCTGGCTCCTTCTAAACAGATAATAGAGAAGGCCTAAATGATACTGCTGCTTTTGGCTGATCTTCAGAAGGTTTCCTTCCACCCTGGCTAGTAGGTGAGCACAAGATCAATTGGTGTTGCTGCAATGTGAAATACTCACTTTCAATTCTCACAAGAGGGAATCAGGTTTTTGAGGAAGTGGGTGTATAACAACATTTATGACAAAATTTGTCACCTAATAGTGGTGCTCAAAAATCACTAAAAGAAGAAACAGAGGCCACCTGAGATGTTTATAAGGTAGTAGGTATAAACATAGCAGTATATTAACTCTCAAAATACCAATAGAACTAATGGACATGGTCTGTATGTCTAATGAAGTTGTGGTGGATTGACCCTAGCTGGATGTCTGGTGCCCAGTGCAGCTGCTCTATTATTCCCCTTCCTCAGCTGGGTAGGGGGGAGAGAAATATAATGAAAGACTCGTGGCATGACATAAGGACAGGGAGATCACTTACTAATTACTGGGAATGGCAAAACAGACTTGACTTGGGGAAACTAATTTAATTCATTGCCAGTCAAATCATAGTAGGCTAATAAATAAAAACTAAATCTAAATAGGGGTTCTGGTTAGTTCATCATGCATTGCCTCTGCTGCTCCATCTTCCTCAGGGGGAAGACTGCTCAACCTCTTCCCCTGCTCCAGTGTGGGGTCCCTCCCATGGGAGACTACTATCCATGAACTACTCTAACATGAGTCTTTCCCATAAGTTTCATTTCTTCATGAATGGCTCCATCATGTATCCTTTCCATGGGGTGTAGTCCTTCAGGAACAGATTGCTTTGATGTGGTTCTCCCATGGGGTCACAGGTCCTGCCAGCAAATCTGCTCCAGCATGGGCTTCTCACTTCGTGGGTCCACAGGTCCTGCCAGGAGTCTGCGCCAGCACAGGCTTCCCATGGGGTCACAGCTTCCTTCAGGACACGTACCTGGTCTGGTATGGTGTCCTCCACAGGCTGCAGGAGGATATCTGCTCCACTGTTAACCTTCATCGGCTTCAGGGGGATAGCCTGCCTTACCATGGCCTTCACCGTGGGCTGCAAATTAATTTCTGCTCTGATGCCTGGAGCACCTTCTCCCCCTTCTTCACTGATTTTGTTGTCTGCAGAGTTGTTTCTCTCCCCTATTCTCACTACTCACTTTGCTTATAGTTGCTGTTACAATTTTTCCCTTGTCTTCTTAAATAAGTTGCCAGAAAGGCACTGTCACATCACTATTGATCTCTGCCTCAGTCAGCTTTGGTTCTGTCTCAGAGCTGGCTGGTATTGGCTTTATTGGACACAGATTGCTTCTGACGTCTCACGAAAGCCACGCCTGTAACCTCCAAGCTACCAAAACCTTGGCATGAATACCCAATACAATGTCCAGTAAAAAAATTATCCAGATTAACTGACATTTATGAATCAACACTAAGACAAAAGGCTTATGAAGCATTTTTGCTAGCAAGAATCTTGTAAAAAGTCAATGCTTTCTGAAATGAGTGGTTTCTGCTTCCAGAATGAGCAGAAACACGATCTACTTTTAATAATAGTTTGAATTATCTTTGTAAGAGGAAACGTATTTTTAAGTCAACATAAATTTCATAGAAATACCATGGTTGCAGAAAAATGGTTAGTATGAAATGACCATGGCTCTTTAAGCTTCTTGGCTTGTCCATTTTTTTAATATACAGACCATTACTTCTTATGGATGGCTGGATAAAACTGACAGCATTATCCCTCTCACAAACGTAGGCTACAAAGGTTTCCTTCCATTAAAAGGCAATATTTCATGCTGATGTCATGAATTTGAACGACCAGAACAATACAGACCAATGGAGAGCTTAGATCACATCGTAGCAAGTTTAACATCTGGATAACAACTTCAATATTTTAGCCTTAAATTTTAAAATAAGCAACGCAAGGAGCACTATAAAATTAGATTAAAATAGTGAGGAATAGGGACTGTAATCTGGAAATGCTAGCATTTTTCTTAATAAACAAAAGAATAGATTTATATAATCATACGTACAACTGCTCTGTTGATATCAGTAATTCTTTCCCTCCTGCCCACCTGCTTATTGTCTTTGAACATATTTATTGTCACTGACATTTACTTTGCAAGTTCCTTTTAATTATAAGTGAATCCAACAGTATGTCAGCATCAATTTTTTTTTTTTCCTAATTAGAAAACAACAACAAAAAATAGAGCAGAAAAAAACGTACTGCTTCTTCATTGCTGGAATCTTGACCACAGGATAGAAAGAAAAGGCATAGCATGGGGAAGAAGAACAGAAGAACAGCTTCACACAGGAACAGAAATTTTGCTGGTTTGTGTGTCACTGCATCGCAGTCCTACTTAGGCTGTGAATAGTGTGCTTATTCCAGTGCCACTAGACAAGAGCATGTTGTAATAGTAACACTGGTAGCTGCCCACTGGGTAAGCATTGTGCAGTGTTTTGGAATGCCACTTTTTTTCCACACCAGTTATATTATGCCTTTTTGCTGTTACATCAGTTTTAGTGGTTGGTGGTCTGTACATAATTGTGGTAAGTATCTGCAGAAGAGGACTTTCACTTTTCAAAGGGCAACAGCTTAGCATGGTATTAATTGAGTGGATTTTAAAGAGTTAATTTCCTATTTTTTAAAGGTCTACCGCATCCTGAACACACGGAGGATCCCCTCACAGGGTTTCATTCGTAGCTATAAAGAAACATTAGCTTCCTATAGTTGTACTTGTTGTAGTGGATGGTATTATTACATCAGACCCAAACATTTCCTTTAGTGTTTCTTAAGAAGAAATAAAAATAATGTTGTTTACTGAACTAGAATTATTTTATTGTTTTTCAGATTCTTTAGTAGTAATTTGAGTTGATTTCAGGGGGTTTAAGACAGCAGTTGATTGGCGACAGCTCCCACTCCTTTGCAGACTATTATATATACTTGTTGCTACAAAATTAACACACATATTTTTCTGACAATATGCAGGAGCTGATAGTGAGTAATTTAAATTTATGCAACACAGAGAAGAAATTTATTACACTTAGAAACAAAGCATTTTAGCTGTTTTTTCTGCCTTAAAAAAATGCTCTATCCTCATTATCCACTCACTACTTTAGTTTTACATGTGTTTATTCTCCTGCTCTAAGTAGTACTCCTATAACAACTGGTAGTCCTATAACAACTGGGCTTTTTGTATCCTGTCTTCTGCCCAGGCATTTCTAGGTTTAGGACAGATTATTTTTTACAAAACTACTATGTTAATACTCCTGGTAATATTAAAGTTACTATATGAATACTCAATTTAAATTTAGCCTAAGCTCACAAGAGAAATGTTAAGGGAAATGCTGATGAAAGGGAAGGGTGAAAAAGTTATTTTCCATGCTTCATTACAGTACAGAGTTTTGTTGATGTTGCATAGTGTTTCTCACCCCCACCCCACCCCTCTTTTTTTTTGTTTCCTTTGGTTTGTTTGCTTGTTTGTTTGTTTCAAATGCCTAGAAGTTTGGTCAGGCTTTTTAGTTAGACCTTATCAAAGTCAAAATTTTGGGGTGAGAAATAAATATAACTTCTCCGCTGCAACATATCACCAACTTGTTCAGCCTCTCAAATGATATGTCTGTCCAAGGGCTGTTCTGTTACTGTAATATTTTTGAAATATTTACTATTTTATTGTTTCTAAGCAGATGCAGTTTGTAGGCAGCGATTGCAACCTAAGCAACCTTTGCTTAGCACATATTATAAATGAGATGAAAGTCATCATCAGATCCATTAACTGGGATTATAATATGTCTGGGTACACAAATGTATCTTAGAAATGTGGATTCACTTGTACATCTGCTTTCTGCTTTAGAGCAGAAATTTTTTTCTTTTGCATGGAATATATTTTAACTTAAGGTGGCCACCTAGGTTTACATGCTCAAATCCTACTTCTATATTCATTAGATACATATGTCTCATTCTTTTGCATTAGTGTGCATACGTGTGAGATTTAGGTAATACAATACCAACTAGAAATATACAAAAGGGAGTAAAGATGATATCCCACTCCCTGCTGATACAGGAATGCATAGAAGCCAATTTAAATCTTAATGCAAAAAAGTCTGTGAAGAGGACTGATGCTAACTGGAAGTTGCTCAAATGGTAGACACCTAGCAAAACACTGATCTTTTAATACAGTTTTGAGTTTGCACATGGAATAAGTGTTTCCAGCTTCCCTGTTACACAGGTAAGTTGCAATTCTTCAGGTGTTTGTGCTATAGACTTATAGACTGTCATTCTCGCATGGAGGTTTTTCTTCTTCCACTCTCTTTAGACTCTTGTTCTGCATCTAAGTGTGTCCAAGAACTCCCTGTTCCTCCATGCATGCCTCCTGGTATTCTTGCCTGTCTTCCTATTTTTTTGGGATGCATTGCTCCTCGGATTAGAGGAGGATACCTGCCAGAGTTATCTTCCCATAGTACCTTAGATCCGTGAAGAGGTCAAAATCTGTTCTCCTGTAGCCCAGGGTAGTGATCTTGCTGTGCACCTTTGTTATTGCATTAAGGATCTTGAATTCCACCATTTTATAGTCACTGTAGCTCAAGGCTTGAGCTCCATGCTACCCACCAGCCCCTCCTTGTTAGTGAGAACAAGGTTCAGCATAGCAACTTTCCTTGTTGGTTCCTCTACCACTTGGAAACTGTCATCAGTGCATTCCAGGAACCTCTTGGATTGCTAGTGCCCTGCTGTGCTTTCCTTCCAACAGGTATCACAGCAGTTAAAATCCCCCATGAGAACTAGGGCTTGTGAACTTGAAGCCTTTCCTATCTGTCTATAGAGAGGCCCTTAACTGCTCACGCTTATAGCATCATAGAATCATTAAGTTTGGAAAAGACCTCTAAGATCATCACCTAACACTATCATGACCATTAAACCGTGTCCCCAGCTACATCATCATCATTACATCTACACATTTTTGAACCCCTCCAGAGATGGTGACTCCACCACCTCCCTGAGCAGCCTGTTCCAATGCCTCACCACTCTTTCAGGAAAGAAATTCTTCCTAATAACGAATCAAAACCTCCCCAGGTGCAACTTGAGGCCATTTCCTCTCATCCTGTTACTAGTAACCTGAGAGAAGAGACTATCACCAACCTCAGTACAACCTCCTTTCAGGTAGTTGTAGAGAGCATAACATCTCCCATCAGCCTCCTCTTCCCCAGGCTAAACAATCTCAGTTTCCTCAGCAGTTCCTCATAAAACATGTTCTCCAGACCCTTCACCAGCTTTGTTGCCAGTCTCTGGACCCTCTTCAGCACCTCAATATCCTTCTTATACTGTGGTGCCCAAAACTGAACCCAGTACTCAAGCAAGCTGAGGCCTCAGCAGTGTGGAGTACAGGGGCACAATCGCCTCCCTGCTCCTGCTGGCCACACTGTTTTTGATGCAGGCCAGGATGCCGTTGGCCTTCTTGGCCACCTGGGCACACTGCTGGCTCATGTTCAGTCAGCAGGGTTGTTGTGACCCAAGTGCAGGACCCGGCACTTGGCTTCATTAAACCTCATGCAGTTGACCTCAGCCTATTGATTCAGCCTGTGCAAATCCTTCTGCAGAGCCTCCTGACCCTCAAGCAGATCAACACTGCCACTCAATTTGATGTCTTCCTGGTCAGCTGGCCTGTAGCAGACCCCCTCTTTAGTATTACCTTCTCCTTTGACACTGACCCATAAGCTCTTGGTCAGCTCCTCATCCTTCCCCAGGCCAAGCTCCATGGAATCCAGCTGATTACTGAAGTCGAGTGATCAGAACCCCTCCTTTTCTCCCCTGCTTGTCTTTCCTAAAGAGCTTATGTCACTCTACCCACACTCCAGTTGTAGGAGCCAGCCCACCACGTCTCAGTGATGCCAATAACATCGCATCCTTGTAGGCGTCTGTGCATCTCTAGCTTCTCTTGCTTGTTCCCCATGCTCTGTGCATTTGCGTGGAGGGATTTAAGCTGGGCCCCCACTGAAGGTGACTTACTGGCTGGAATTCTGTTATCTTGCACTTCTGGTGCTCTCTTGCTGCTACATAAATATGCTACTACATAAAGAGTTGAGCCAATTTAATTTTTGGAAAGACATTTAAGCAACAACTGAAGCTAAATCAGTGTCATTGAATATACTATTTCGCATGTTCTTTAATGATTTTGATGAGAGGGAAATCTTTCCAATTGCTATGGACTTGCCTGTGATGATCAGGAAATCACTGAATCTCCTCTCCAGGTAGTAAAAAAAGCCTGTATAGCAACACATAAAGGTTAAAAATTTATTTTTCATTTTCCTAAATTTTATTGACAGAGAGAAACTAAAGTCAGAAAAAGAGGAACTTTAAAGAAAGAAATCAGCATCTCACTCTTGTTCTCTCCATCTGTGTTGAACAAATCAGCAGTTATTTCTGAGGCAAAAAGGGACTCATAAGATTGTAGGTTACACAACAAAAAGTATTTTTCTTTATTTTTAAAGCTATATATAATAAAATGGAATATGCCTATACAAGATTAGCTGAAGTCTTTTTTGAGCTTTCTTATAATTGAGTAGACATTCAAAATAAGCATTAATTTGAAATGACTGGTTCTTATGTTCAACAGGTTGAACAAAACACTCTTCTCCCAGTGCAGTAAGACAGCAACATACACAATAAAATAACTTGTAAGACTGTAGAAAACTCAAACAATGTGCAATTTTCCCTGTAACAGAAATATCTTTGTTATGATTTTGTGACAGAGAATTACTGATGAAAATAATTTACACTGACAGGAATCGCTTCATTTCAAGATAGCATGGCTTGGGTTATAAACCACAGATAACACAGCACTGAGAGACAGCTTAGTATTTTGCTCCTGATCTTTCTTTAAATCTAAATTATGTTCACTACCTAAACATTTTAACCAAGCTGAACACTGAGTAATTTGGAAAACTTGACCAATGTTCTCAGTCCTTTCATATCTTTCATTGCTAGCTCCAGGAATCCTTTTTTAACATGAAGTGTGAGATATAAGTTGATCTTTATTTGCACAAATGAGATTGTTGTGTGTTTAAAACAATTATCTTTATATTACCAACATGACCAAATATGAAATGCTTGGGCTTTTATTTTTTTGTCTGGTTTGGTTTTGTGGTGGATTTGTTAATTTGTTTATTTGTCATATAAAGTCTGGTCATTTAACTCTTTTATCATTTAAATTGCTATATAATTGGTAAAGACTGCTTTTGCATCACTGGAGCTGCAGTGATATCGTGATGACTACTTGCTTTATCTTACAAGCCAAATGAGGTGTCTGATTACTTTTGAAATTAGTTTGAAACACCGTACTCTCTCTTGGTCATAGAAAGTACTGTGTATTATAATTCTGCTGCAGTAAAAGTGGTGATTTACAGCTACATGAAACAATCCCACAAAACGCCCTCCTTGGAGAAGAAAAAATCCCAACCCCTCAACTCTCTTCTCATTAAAAAAAGAAAAATAAAAATCTCTAAAGAATTAATTTCCATTCTAGCAATGAAAATGCTGCTGATTTTAGCATGCAGGTGAGTAATTGCTGCTGAAGCACTGGCATGCTACTGCTGTGCCGGACATGCTGGGATGGTCACTAAGTAACGGTTACTTGCATATAGAGACAGTGAGGTCACCCAGTCAACTCAAAAATTATTGTCCCCCTAAAACATTAAATGAAAATGCAATGCTTCTGAGAAATTACAAATCTACACGTATGTTTTTTCCATCTTGTATTTTTAAATTAGTGTACAGTTTCTCGCTTAGTCTTCTTAATGTATCCTTGACAAATTCCTGTTTAATGAAGTTCTTTAGTAAATCCTCACTAAGTGCTTGCACTCCACTGAAGTTCTTAATTTACTGTTAAGTTAGGAAAACTTTTGCAGGACAATGTGGTGTTATAGTTTAAAAGTCATATGCATTCAAAGCAGTTTGGTGGTTTTTTTTTGTTTGTTTGTTTGTTTTCTTTCCTTTTTTTGATTAAAACAAATAAGCTTCTTCCTCTCTAGAAAGATGTCAGACTGCTAAAATTTAATTTGCACATAAAGGAGATGAGAATATTGATAAATGGTTTAACAAAGCCTACTTAACACACAAATATGAAAGAGTGATTGCTGACATGAAGAGAATTAGGACATTGGACTTTTTGAACATGGAAGCCCTTTACATTAATAAAGATACTTTATGTGACTTTAATCCTTATTACTTTGATATCCTCAATGTTTAACATATGCAAAATACTCTACACAAAGAGAGAAAGCTTTCTGAAGAATGTAACCTTCAATGAAAAGACGCTCTTAGGAAAATACGTATGAAGGACAGGTAGACAAAAAAAAAAAAAAAGGGTACATCATCTATTTGTCTTTATTGTTGCTTCTTCATTTGACTCATATAATGGGTTAGTTTAAGGACTAAACTAACAGTTATTTTAGCACATGTATAAATAGTATAATGCACAAATTATAATATATATAAACTGAAGTGGCATCAGGAGCAGACTGTTTACCTACTATTTTTCCTGCCATCCTTCCATGATGTAACTTTTCCTCTGTCTATTACTTTTTCTCCTCACTACTGCCGCTCTCTTTGCACTGATATTTACAGAGTCATGTCAGTCAGTCGTGTACTTTCATCACCATTATAGCTGAATGAGTACCCTCATATGGTACATAAGTGGTACTTCAAAGTTTACATGTAAAGACAGACAGGTTTGCATCACTGTATGTACAGAATTCAATGGTAGCCCCATAGATTGTAAAAACTCTGGAAAGGGTAGGTGACACCCAAAAATCAACAAGTGTGTTATAGATGATCACAAAACATGAGTCTGCCTATACTGAGCATTGTGAGAGCAGCCTTCAGGAAAGCACACAGCTGCATCGCTGTAACTTCGGTAACTGTTGAAGAGCATGCCCTGATAGCCTGTGTCTTTCTTTTGTTGAAGTTCTAAACTCAAAGTCAAGGACTTTCTTTCTGTTTCATGTAAAGTACACCAATTATCCCTGTAGTAGGAACTGAATATCAAAGGTTTTCTAGCTGACATTTTACCAATATGACGGAGATATGCTTTCTCTTTATAACCAAGTGAGTCTTTGCTTCTGTTCTGCACAGCAAAACTGTTTCAAGAGTAAGTGTTTAGATTCAAGATTTGCCAAAAGCGTAATGGAAATAGTTGTTTGGCAAGATAAATTGTTTTGCTTAGAACAAACAAGTTTCAGAAGCTTTTATCAGGTATTAGCATCCAAATCACCGTTTCCGCCTTTGATTATTAGATCCCACTAGCAATAATTAAGTATAATCTTTTTATAGATACAATATAGGTATTCTGGAGCATCGGCTTCTGTAGAAAACTTGCATATGCTAATGATCTACTTTCATTAATCTTAGAGTGGGAAGGTCCATATGTGAGAACATTCTGTCATAGACTAAGTGCACAGAAATACTACTAAGAAATTTGTATTATTTGTTCCCAAGTATTAGTTTCCTCAACCTCATTATATTTATTTAAAAATATTTGCAACCAGGTGGTAAGTCTTTAAAAACTCTATTTTGTATGCACGTATTTGCTAATAAGCTTATTAAGTTACATTATAAGCAAAGTTAAAGATAACGTCTTCATGAAATAATTTCAACATGTAAAAAAAATGTCTTTCTAACACCACTACATTTATTAAAAAAAAAAAATAAATCCTGAGTAATCTTTGAGTGTACATAGTTCTTCAGTCTCTGGATTCTGACATTTAAAGTCGGCTCAGAGAACCAGAGGGAAGAAGAACTGTGACATTTCATTTTGGCTGGAGATCTGTCCTTGTAAATTAGCTCACACTCACACACAATGGAGGATCTATCAAAGTCTGTAAGTGTAAGTCTCCATGCCCAGTCAGTGTCCGAAAAGTTCAGTACTTCTACACACAAACTCCCTACCCTTATCTTTGGCACCTGTGACCTTTATCACATATAATTCTAGATTTAGCTGTCAGAATAAGTTGCTCAGTCCACACTTTGGTGCCCATGTAAACCTCTTGCTCTCACAAAACATAGACACAACAGCAAGTTACCTTGTAACAATTTGTTTTACTTATTCTTACAAAAAGTTTCTCAAATGCCTACTTTTTCAATTTCTGGACTGAATGTTTCTCCAAATTCTAAAACAGATGGTGCCTAGCTGATGTATCTCAGGATGCAAATAAGCTACTCATTTTTTTTTCTCTCTAAAGTAGCTGTAATGATTTCATAGCCTAAGATACTCAGGCTCTTAAACATTGGAACAAGATGTCCAAATACTCCATTGGAAAATGGTTGCTTTTCAGTTTTGTTTTTTTTTTTTTTTTTTTCCTGCATTCACGTTACAGAAAACAAATTGGAGCATAAAGAAGGAAGAATTCCCTAATAAGTAAAGTGCATGTAGAAAAAACACAGACTGACAATAATGAATAAATAATATTTTTTTCACATTGTGTTTTAAAACTATGTTGTTGTCATGGAGCTGCTCATCATGCTAACGTATATCACCTTTTATGCCAATACTTTCAGAAACATTGAGAAACTTTCTAGAGGAATCAAGTACTAATGGTGACCTAGAAGTTACTTGGACTTCAGTAGAACGCAGGTGATAAGAATACCTATAATTTACCTAAAATTATAAATAAAAATGCATCAGAATCTAAGTAACCAACTGAATGTTTCCTTTTTTTCAACAAGTAACACAAGACCCCCTGAGCATTAGCAGTAAACTTTCTATCTTGAGTGTTTATTTCATCAAGCAAAGCAATCACCATATCTTCAACGAAGCCAGCTGCTGATGGGTCTAAGAATTCCTACAAGTACTGGTAGGAGGGGAGAAATTCTCTGCAATTTAAATAAGGTTTGAAATGTCAAGCTCTCCTAGATTGTATCTCTTCCTAGTTATGTGTGAAAGCCTCATCTGTTTTATTCAAGGATGTGTTTGATAACCCATATTTGCAGTGTTGCTAATAAGGCGCAGAATATATATACCCTCAGCAGGAGGATGATTTAAAGTGCTGTCACAGTGATATGGGAGGAAACATGCTTTGAAAAGAGATTTCTTTGCTTGTCACTTGCATTACTGCAGATACAAACCTGATTTCACTCAGTACTTATATAAAGGTCTATTTTGTTAATCGGGTTATCTCTTCCTAGAGTATTCCCATTAACGTTAGAAAACGTTTCTGTTATCTTTGCTTATATCTTTTCTTCTGTGCAAACTAAAAGCATTATGGGAACAGTTTTAACTAGAAAGTACCACAGATGACAATAAAGACATAAATATACAGCCCTCATGATTACACTTTTTAACAAGAGTACCAAGGCAAAGAAGAAAAGAATACATGAAAGGCACTGGGAGAGTGGTGACAAACGTCATTGCCGAAGAAAGTGTGCAGTACTTTAAGCAGCACATTCTGCCCTCTTTTTAGACACTTGTTTTCCAAGTGATTCAGCTTGTTCTTGCTCTAACTCCATCTGTTTTACAGATATTAGAAATCCATTAAGTTTTACCCTTTCCGCTTCAGGAGAATAGTGTGTGTGTGCGCATGCAGGGATTTAACTTAGATTTTTTTATTTATTTATTTATTTATTTTAAATTTATGAAAAAAATTTTATGTCTGGTTGCAGTAGACCAGGTCTAAGGGGGTACAGAATCCATGGCTGACTGTCTCCTAAGTTTACTTATTCTGCTCTTAAGAGTTAAGTGCAGCATTGCCTAAAGTAGAGAGAAAACATGATTCCTCTGGAAAAGCAAGCAATATAATCCTGTCAGAAGTGCCTTGAGCCTTTCTTAGTGGCAGGGGGGGGTAGTGTGTTATGATA
>NW_008607570.1:0-6555 GCF_000691845.1 Merops nubicus | reverse complement strand
GGACCTGAAGTTATCCTTATGCCGTGTAGGTTTATTAGGCTTATAAGGCCTCTATGGTACTGAATGCTTGCACCATGATCCACCATAAGCTTTGAGACAACCCATTCGTGTTGTTGAGGTGGCTTTTGATTGCTGTTTCTAAGTCCATAATCTTTTTTAATGTTATTCTCATTTTAGTGTCTCCATGGCTTACTCGTCCAACACCAGGCAGGCCATCTGGTGCCTGTGATAGTTCCCTAAAATGTTGACATGTTGCTGGTGTTGCCCACTTGCCCTGTATTTGAACAGATGAAGATCCTGGTGCACTTATTGATAACATAGCATATATACTTTTATACAGTGGTGCAGTGATCTTGTTATTGTTTTCTCTTGTTTTCCTGATAGCTTATAACATTTACTTTATATTTTGACTATTTTGGCCCTTTTGACAGGACTGTTTTAATGACACTCAGATACCTATCCACAATTTCAAACATTTCTTTCCTGAGTGTAAATGGATTACCTGGAATCCCTTATTGCAGTGTATAGTTATAGGTGTTCTTTCACTTGGTTATTACAAACACTAAATTTACAACTGCTGGTTTATTATGCAAGAAAAAATGTAAGCTCTTCTAGAAGCTGTTGAAGAAGATGAGAGTCTATCCTGAAAGATGTACAGTTCTGTATTTTTACCCTACATTCTTTTACAAAGCACCTGCTCTTGGCATGGTAATAAACTAGATCTTCGGTCAGACTCGGTATGTCTGTGTTTCTAACCTTCTGCTGTTCTTTGCTGTCAGCTTCTGGGCTGATAAGTGCATTCCATGAGATAACATTTCACATTCTTGGTGACATAGATTACCTATTCTTTTAATCTGGGATTTTGAATTCTAAATTGTATTAAGACTTCTTTTTCTGGAAGCAATTTAACAAAGAAGATTTAGTTGCATGGATGCATTCAGCCCTTGTTTTGTAAAAGATAAAACAAATAGATTTTTTCACCCTAACACCTTCTGATAGGCATTTAATTTACTTGTGCACACTGACCTTTAATTACATGAAAGATTGAAGCTGCAGTCAAAAGCACTTCAGCTGCTGAGGCTGGCATGATATTCTATGCTTATAATAGTGTTCAGGAAATAAGGAGGATTTTAGTCTCTCCTGTACCACACCTGGGAGAGATTAAGATTTAGGAATGCACCCCTTTCTCTTCTGTAGCACTGTTTTCATTGTCCAAAGTAGTTCACCCCTTCTTTTCATATTAGTAGGATTTTCCTTTCATTTGAAAAAGAGTGAATCGGCTCAGGTAAAAAATACATACACTTTGTCCTCCACTGTATTCTTCAGTTAGAGAGGATTAAAGTGATTCCTTTCTCCTAACGGCTCCGTGTTCTGCCTCTCTGTTAAGTACATAAGGTCTGTTCTGAATTTTTATGTCATTCTTCTGCTTGGAAACCATTTCACAATTTTAATTGTTCAGGGAAAAAAATATCTGAACCATGTCAACCCATTTCAACCTTGTCTTATGATATAGTTACTTAATTTTCAACTTGCAAGAGCTGTCTATTCTATCTGTTAAGTGGGACTGACTTACTGACAGTGTGAAGAGTTTAACGGGCCATTAACATGAAAACTGAGACTGTTAAGACTGCTGCCATCACTGTGAGTTCAGAAACAATATACAAATATTTCCACCTGAAAACACACCAGCAGCTTTGACAAACTATATTCAAGGTGAGAAATGTTAAGCAGGATATGTATTTGCTGTTTGGTTAGAATTAATTTTCAAAAGGAAACAGTCCTCAATTAATTGCAATTAAAAATAATGAGGTCTAGAAACTACACATTTTGTACAAGTTCTAATTAAAATTTTGGTACTATCTCTTTGCTACAGGTATGTATTTCATGGAAGGTCTAAGATTGTATGTCCAATAGAAGATCTGTCAATAAGTTTCCTAACATGTGGATCTTGTGCGATTTACCAACATATAAAAAGCCAGTTAGGTGAACTTCATGGATAAAAAAAATATTCAGCTGTTGCATAAATCTAGGCATAAATGTCTTTTAAAAATTGAGTTTCCTCACTTCACCTCCCCAGCTTTATGTATTTAACTTAGAAGAATTAGCTTGGAAGCCTGAGATAAGCTCCCAGTATTCTGTGGAAGATTTTGATTTCTTGAGACAGTAGGCAATCATAGAATCATAGAATCCTTTAGGTTGGAAGAGACCTTTAAGATCATCAAGTCCAACCGTTGAGCCAATAGGGCTCCAAAGTCCTCTGCTAAAACAGATCAGAATCTGTCAGGGCTGGAAGGGACCACAAGGATCACCCAGTTCCAACCCCTCTGCCATGAGCAGGGACACCTCCCACTAGACCAGGCTGCCCAGAGCCTCATCCAGCCTGGCCTTAAAGACCCCCAGGGATGGGGCCTCAACCACCTCCCTGGGCAACCCATTCCAGGGTCTCACCACTCTCATGGGGAAAAACTTCTTTCTCACATCCAGCCTGAACTTACCCACTCCCAGCTTTGCCCCATTCCCCCTAGTCCTGTCGTTACCCGATAGCCTAAAAAGTCCCTCCCTAGCTTTCTTGTATTTTTATGACTCATTGTCCTACTCTGATATTAATTGGCAGTAAATCACATTAATTTTCCCCAAGTAAAGTCTGTTTTGCCCATGACAGTAATTGGTGAGTGTTCTTACAATTCTTGATGCACAAATGTTTTCTCCCCTTGTTCTGTTGATGGAGAGAGAGTGATAGAGCTGCTAGGAGGGCACCTGGCTGCCAGCCAAGGTCAACCCTCCACAAAAGTGGAAATAAAATATATAAATCCTTTTAATTTATTTTCTTTGAACACCTTAATAAAGAGCTAATAAATTAGTAAAATGCAATTTTTCTTTGCAGGAATACTGCTATTGAGATACAGAAATGTTCCCAGCTGGAAAGTTGCAAGCAGCTTTAATTTTTGTACTGTAGTTAATACCTAACATATCTTAACTACTGATCGTTTAAACTTTCATGAAGTGAAACAAAACAATTTTAGTGGAAAAATATTTTTGGTTCACATGGATTAAGACACAGAAAAATAAATTCTTCAGCATGAGCTCTGAGACACTGAACTGTGGATTTGACCTTGAAACACTCCTGGAAGTGATCTACTGAAGTTTTTCCAAAGACTACAATGCAATACCATGGGCAGTGTTTTTGTAAGCCTTTGTACTTCTTTATGCGGAAACATAAATCAGAAATGAAATATAACAACACTCATGCTGTTGAAAAGATGATACACGCTTTGTAACAATTCAAATATCCTTGAATTGAAAGAAGAAAAAGAAAAGTCTGTCTCATAGTATTAAGTAAAGTGAAAGAGCAGTGAAGAATAATCTGGTGCAAAAATCTTACTGGTAAGTTTATTATTAAGAGGTAGGAGCTGAAGGGAAGAAGAAAGTGTCAAAACATGTCAACTTAGCCAGTTCCCAAAGTGAAGTAATTTATGTAGACATGGAGGATACATATTTATCCCACCATGAAAGGGATTGAACAGCATTTTAGTTAGTCCACATTCTCAGCACAGGTAGAGCTCAGAATAATTTATATTTGGGGTTCACTGTGTGAGAGATTTCAAAGCATCATACAGTGGGCAGCAGATATATTTTAACTGGGAGTTACAAACTAAGAATTAAGCAGGCTGTGGTAAATAAGAATTCGGTCATAAAACTAGCAAGTTTATTCTAATTTTTAGAATAATTTTTCTACTTGATTTTTTTAGAAAGACAGCATACTTAACAAATTTATCCAAAACAAACAGGAAGATGACAGCTGCGCTGTGCAGTGAAGTTTTTTGATATAATGTAAATGTAATAATGTGTGTGCTTACCCAGATTATTGTCCTTTTAATTGTAGCTGGAAAATGTTACAGTCTCTGTTTACTGAAAGACGATTTAGCTTTTGCAATAAATACTGCAACAGCAAATGGCTGAGGTCAAACTCGTATGTCTAATAGTCCAGCAAATATCAGTTCAAAACTCCCAGGTGTTGAAGGTGGAATTTGTAGCAGGTAAGCTGATAAAGGAAGTTGATATAACAAATATCAGGTTATTTCTCCTTCCTTACACCGGTGTAATTTTAAATTAATGTGAGTGTTTCAATAGAATTGAAGAGGTTTAGATAAGTTTGTGATTTTGTATAGACTTAATTGAAATAACATTACGGACAGAAGGGACAGCAGAGACAATACTCCAACTGACTGTCAAATGCCGTGTTCAAGTTAATCTTGAGGTAAATAAATCCTGTGAATCCAAACACAAAAGACTTCTAATAAGTAAGATTAAGGTGCAAATATGTTTGAAGCCAGAACGTTATTATAACTGGCGCCACTTTAATGTAGCTTTATTTTTAATTGCTCCCTTATAATCTCAAAATTCCATATATGTGTATATAGTCTAGCTCTGTCTATAATTGTCTTTGAAAGCAAGGAGGGAAACAGACATACCAGACTTACTAAAGAAAATCTGGGTTTTATTTTTAGCAGGAAGAGTAAACTGACATTGTGAAGAAGTTTTGAGTTTAATATCTGATTTTTAATGCTTCCAAGGCTTTTACAATAAAGATGGAAGATTGCACAGCTGGGCACAGGCTTTATATCTGATGAAACAACACACTTCTGTCTTTCGGTCAAAAGTAAGAGTCTCTTTATTTATACAAGGGAGTGGATTTCCTTTACTTTTCCTTAGTTATGAAACACAAAGACAACCACAGAATAAGACTTCTTTTTAAAAGAAACCTACAAAATGCTACGTTTAGCTAGGTAGTTTAACTGCAAGAAATTAAGTTAGGAACTTTTGTAGTATGCAACTGAAAATATGTATACTAAGACCAATCTGTACTATTTACTTGAAAAACAGATCCTAAAATGGTCTCTAAACATAGTAATTTTCTGCAAAATTAACCAGACTAACCAGATGCTATTCCCATGAAAACTCTCCCAGGCAGTTGTGGAGTTACAAGTTTTACAAGAAAGGCAATTAACTTGAGACAGCAGATTGAGACTGCTTTGATGTCATCTCCTCCTTTTCTTAAATGTATTGTGATTTTGATTAATTTACATGGTATTTTTCCAGCTTTGGATACTGTGACAGACTGTTTTAAGTGCAAAATACTTTTGGCTATACTTTCTACTGTCTGCAGCTTCAGAAGGGAATTTAGGCCTATATAAAGTAAAACAAATAAATATGTGTACATCTTTCTCTGCAGATCAAGATCTGGTTTCCTTATGGTACATGCTAGAGCACTTTGATGGCTACAGTAGCTGTCTGAATAAGAGATGCAACTTAATAATGTAATGTTCTTGCTCTCCTGTACTTAAATTGTCCCAGAAAGACATGACCTTATAGGCACAAAATACAGATAACAACAAGTTGCATTACTACCAGCACCTTCAACATTACAGCAATTCTGCATGTATCCACTGTACTGTACCATGCATGTTAGATATTCCTTATGATTTTTATCAAAGTAGAGGTTCTCAGGAATCCAAATTTTATTAACTACATTTATGCGTCGATCATCTTTAATGCAAGAAAGAATTATGAGGTATTTCCAGAGATTTCATTCTACTGTCGACACTTTGTTGTTGTTAATAAAAAATCGCCAGTTAGCATAGCAAACTCAAATACTTTAAAAAAGGGTTCACCTTATTGGTACTTGTGAAAGAGTACACTTGTAGTCAGAAAAAAAGTCATACCAAATGAAGTTCGGATAGAACATAGATCTATTTTTAGCTCCTTAGCCAGTCTGCATTCTACTCTGAGCAGTTTTTAGTGGCATAGTTTATCAAGTTTCGTGTTCATAATACTGTAATTAAATGCTAATGTGGATCTGCCCTGATCTCATTCAACAGTGTGAAATTGATGATTATTGCAACAAAAGCCCTTTTGCTTTTTGCAATGCTCACTTTAAAAGTATAGTGAGATTTTTATTTAAGTAAAAAGTAACTTTCAGCAGGATATTTGAAATTAAATTGAAGGTGATCTCTAAATGTCTTGAAGAAAATGGAAAACCATGATTACTGTATTTTAAATAGGTAGGTTACTATGTGGTAAAACCATCAGATTTAATATTACAAAGTGTCTTTATATTTCTTAAATTCAATAATCACTATTATCTACGCATGTAATACACATATTACAAGAAAAATACTCTAAAGTTAATTATATAGGGATATAATTGCTCTTACCTCTTCTGATCAAAACCCATAGATGTTCTTTAAGTTTTTAATTATGAAAAGTGCTCTTAGAAGAAGATATCTCTCCTGTACCCTGAAATTATCCAAGTACATGAGAATATTTAATATTACAACCAACATTCAGAAGTAAATGAAAACCCAGTGACTTCTTTAAAGCTCCTGTTGCATGGTGATAAAAGGACTAGCTGGTAGAATGACGGCAAAACGGAAAAAAATTGTTGTATAGCTTTACTTTAATGGCTGCTAACTGACCCATGGCAACTTAGTATCAGATTTTATTATGTTGATAAATTGATCAAGAACACTAATTATCATAGAATCATAGAATCAT
>NW_008607569.1:0-416 GCF_000691845.1 Merops nubicus | reverse complement strand
TCTAGAGCTCACCTGGTCCAACCTCCCGATACATCTCTCCCTCGCTCAGGTCACCCAGGGCCCTACCAAGTCTGACCTTGAGTGACTCTGGGCTTGGGGCCTCCACTGCCTCTCTGGGCAGCCCATTCCATTGATCTATTACTCTGATAGGAAATATTTTTTTTCCAGTGTCGACTCTAAATCTACCCTTGCCTAGTTTAAAACCATTCCCCCTTGTCCTTTCATGACAAACCCTTTTGAACAGACCTTCCTCCACCTTCATGGAGGCCCCTTCAGGTACTGGAAGGTCACTATAGGGGTCCCCCCAGAGCCTTCTGTTCTCCAGGCCGAACAGCCCCAACTTTCTCAGCCTGTCCTCATATGAGAGGTGCTCCAACCCCTCGATCATTTTGGTGGCCCTCCTCTGGACTCACTCC
>NW_008607568.1:0-34405 GCF_000691845.1 Merops nubicus | reverse complement strand
CCTACCCCCTTCCCTTCATGCGACAGCTGGTGTCTAGCAATGTTCTTAGCTGTTAACTAACATGGAAAGTGCCTTTATTTGCAATCAAGTAGGGAGAAAATTGAGCCAAGCAGATGAAAAGATTCTGAGCTTCTGTATTTTCATTCATAGACCAGAAACTATTTGTTCAAGCTTCCTCCTAGATTTCCTCAAGTCATGTCTATGGTGGCCTAACCTTCCTTCCACTGGGTAAGCTTGAATCAAGACCAGAGTAGCATTCACAGACTGATGTTGCCACTAACTTTCCTTTGTCAAGATTTCAAGCACTCTTTTAAATAAGCACAATTTCAGCAGAGAAGTAGCTCTTTCTAGTTCTTTGTGTTATAACAGCTCCCACAAAGATTCAGGGATAAGGGTTAAATTTTTAAACCTATCTCTTGTAATTACTGAAAAATGACTCAGTAAAACATTTGATTCTGGACACTTAACATTTATAATCTATCTAGGTTTGTTTTCAAAACTGGGGAATATTTAGGGTGTTTTCAAAATAAAGACTTTTTTTCTGGAAGAAACAGAACTTAACATTTTTAATCAAAATAAACTCAGTATTCTAACAAAGCTGCTGTTTATGTGTCAGGGTCTGTTGTTTGTCATGAAGTGTTTAAATAAACCAACTCCATTCTGAAACTACCTTTCGAATTGCTTGAACAACCGACATCCACAGCTCTCTATATAAAAAAAAGTATTTTAAAATTGTCTTTCATGAAGCATATAAAATTACAAAAGATTTATGCTAGCATCTCTTAATGTCATAGGATTTCCTGATTCTAAGACCTTTATCATCTATTTATAGGTTTATAATGACACAAAAGGACTTAAAAGCTACCAAGAAATGTCTTATTTGGTCTGAGTCGACATACTAACATACTATTAGTTTTTTCCTTCAGTTTGTTAGATTTTAAGAAATGTTCATGAATTTCTATTTAAATACTTAACAGACATCTTCTTACTTTTAAATGGCTCTACTGTAAGTTAATTTGTTTTCGAAGGTTAAATGATAATCTAGCATCAATGCAAAAGTCACATTTAAATTTGTATTGTTACATATGTGCTTTTAAAAATAGATACATTTTTTTTTTTTTTTCCAAATTTGTGCTGTGGTGAATTTACAGGCAGGAAATAACTTAGTGAATATACAAAAATATTATCTTTGTAGTCCATTTATTGTAAGGGATATGTTATTCGATTTCCATATGAATCTGCCCATGTAATAATTTTTCATTCACCTGAATGTTTTGAAATGAGATACATTAGTCAAACTAATTTTATCACTTTACCAAACTGACCAGCTTCAAGAATTTTTATTACTTTCTTACAAAAAAGAGACCGAAAATCATAATTATTTAATATATAGCTATAGAATTCTCCTTGAATAAACATTACATGATGTTTGATAGAATTTAAATTACTAAGATATTCCTAGCATTTTCTTTTTGACAACCTAGGCCTGATAAGTCTTCAGAAAATGTTCATTTAAGATGGCTGTAACATTTTAATTGCAGTCTCTTTAACAAACTTTAGATGTTTGGGATTTTATTTCTTAGAAATCTCTGGCATTTTTTTTGTATGCTGTAGTTCAACAGCTGAAGTGCATGGGTTTTAAAATTAAATATACATAAACAGATACACATTAAATGCACACAAACTTAATCTATATTAAATCAAATTGTCTATTCTCATAAAGATCTCTGGCATATTGCAGTATATAATTCCCTGGACTTGTGTTTAAGAAAGCATAAGAAAGCAAGTGGTCTCAGGAGGTAAGTCACATATCTCAGAAGTTGTCCAAATTAATCAGTATACAAGGAGGTAATAACGGTAGGAAAGAGCTAGGTAATTAATAATTAAAACTATAACATGAAAGGAAAAGAAGCATATCTTCATTAATCAACTTCTTAACTCTCATCCAGTTGCTAAAGATACAGGAAATAGTAGACTGCATTCAACACTACAGTGAATTTGTAGCTGTAGGACTCTTACATAGTTTTGACTGCATACTTTGCTTATTTGTTAACTTTAACACAATATACAGTTTAATAAGTAACTGCACCTAAAGCACACCTAGCTAATTACCTGGTTATGTCTAGTATTTAGAGAGAATTATAGTATTTTCTCTTCTGGTCTATAACCACATGCATTACCACCATATTGCTATTTTTGAATATAAAGCTTTAAAAAAAAAAATAAAAAAAATCTTTTTTTTAAAAAGTACCATATTGTGATCTTAGCCTCTCTAAAAAATTCACTTCAGAAGCATGAAAACAGGTGTTGCAACTTCAGTCTTAATTTTCTTCTATACACTGTGAAGTTAAACCAAACCATTTATTACCTCAAAAGCAGGCATTTTCATTTGAAAGGCATTGAAAAGAACAATTTAGTAATTTCAAAATTCTTTCCTATTTGAAAATCAAGCTGCAAAAGCTGTCAAAATGAACTAATTTCATAATTTGAATTCATGAGTTTGAGTATTTCTGTTAAAAGACAAACAGAAATAGATATGATTTTCACCATAATGGCTACTACTGCTGTCCTTCCTTTCAAAACCCATCCTTGATGAGAGAAGCCTTTATTCAACTTCTGTTGTGTTGTTCCCAAAAATCAACTTCCAACCTTGGTGTATCCACTAAAAGGGCAGGCTTCCGCATTGTCATTATTTATAATTTCTATGAGACCCACTCCTCACTTGCTAACATTTGAGTCTTGCTGAACTGAGTGCACTGCAGAATCATAGAACTGTTTAGGTTGGAAAAGACCTTTAAGATCATCAAGTCCAACCGTTAACCTAACACTGCCAAGTCCACCACGAAACCATGTCCTAATGCCACAACTATACATTTTTAGTACCTCCAGGGATGGCAACTCCACCACTTACTGGGGCAGCCTGTTCCAGTGCTTGACAACCGTTTCAGTGAAGAAACTTTTCATGTCTAATCTATACCTTCCCTGGTGCAAGTTGAGGTCATTTCCTCTAGTCCTATCACTTGTTACTAGGGGATAAAGACTGATACCCACCATGTTAGAAACAGAGTCTATTAGTTAGGTACACAGAGAAAATGAAATGTTCCTTTAAGATCCAGGGGTTTGTTTGAGCTTGGGATTTTATACTTTGATGACTGCTTAAAGTGGCCCACACAAACAGCTTTGGTGCAGAAAATAGAAGTCTGTCCTTCAAACTTCAAAGCTCAGATGAAAGACAGTTGTCCTACAGCTTTTCTTCTTACTCCTTGTACCTGTCCCTACTTATCTTTCCTATTGTTTCCATGTTTTCAGCGCAGTCATTTCAAGAAGAATTGCAAAAACTTTTAGCTGTTTGGAAACGAAAATATGTCCTTTCATCTGTATTAACTTCATACCAATCCAAGAGTGATAAATACCAAAAAAGTTAAGACATTTTTACAGTGGAATCCTAATATCTCTGAATTCACATATGTTAATTTTGTAACAAATTATTTGAAGTTTCCCTTTCAAGGAAGTCACAGTAGTTTGTATAGCTTTAGCTAAACTTCAGATTTGGTCAAAGGGTGAATAGTGTTGTAGTTGTACATTTTCTTTTTATTTTCAAAGATTGTACTACTGCAGCACTCATTTTCTTCTAAAATAAAAAACCTCCTAATTTACAGTTTTCAGATAATTCAGGCTATAAATCATCTTTCAAGTATCAAAACATAGTATCAAGTCCACTCTATAATGCAATAACTGCAAGATCAACATGGTGTGATTTGATACAATCACTTACCATGGTGAGCCACTGACATTAGTAAGAACAAAGAGACAAGTTATTGATAGCATACATGCACTGCAAAAAAAAAAAAAAAAAAAAAAGTTTTAGAAAATTAAGAAAGAATAATGAAGAAATTGGAAACTTTCAAGAGCATTAAAGACTAGAGCAGAAAAATAATTTACATTTTGAAGACTGCTTTGCCACCCACACAAACATTTAAAAATATTGCCATTTTCTGTAACGCACAGTTCTTAGAATATCGTGTATTACTCTATGATCAGTGTATGCTGCCAAATCTATTACTAGCAAGGTCAGCACCTCCATATTAAATTGTTGTTAACAGAATTTAGCAGTGCTTAAACAGTATTACTCAGTTGTTAAACATAATAAAAAGCATAACTAAGCATAATCAGGACATTTTTACTTCATTTAGTTGTTACTGACTTTTTTTACCACATACAAATCTACTTTCTGGTAAGCTATTAATCAAAAAATGTTCTGAAACAGTGAAATATTTCTGCATATCATATTTTAAATTTTTTGTTCCAAAATGTAGTTTGATTATAGTGCTTTTTAAAAGATTAAGGAGTTGGACAAGATTTTCCCAAATGCCCATTTTAAATTTTCAAAATAAAAACTTAGAATTCCTGCTTTTATCCATTAATGTTCTATATTATCCTATGAGTAAGTGTGTATATACACTTCTACACACCTATATTTAGGCAGATTTTTAAATGGATATCAGCTACTTTTCACTATTTGGAAACAAATCAGAGGTTACGTAGCTTCCTCCTGCTTCTGGAAAAGAGGTGTATTTGGTCTGGCTGAGCCAATTTTCCCATAGCAGCCCTCCTGGTGCAGTGCTTTAGTGCTGGGAGTTAGAAGGGTGTTGGTAACGCCCATGTTGTGACTACCACTGAGCAGGTCTCGCACAGCACCAAGGCTCTTTCTAACATTCTTCCCACAATGGGATGGGGTGGCAGGAGCTTGGGGGGAACACAACCAAGACAGCTGACCCGAACTGACCAAAGGGATATTCCATACCATATGATGTCAGCTCAACTATAAAGCTAGTACAAAGGAGGAGGAGGAGGGAGGATCCACTCCTTGGTCCTCTGAAGCAACTACTACACGTTCTGGAGCCCTGCTTCCCAGGAAGGGCCGAGACATCACCTACTAGTAGAGAATAAATGTTTGTGTTTTTTCCTCTTTGCTTCCACACGTGACATTGCTTGCCTTTACTTTTCTATTAAAATGTCCTTGTTTTTACTTGCAAGTGTTTTCACAGGATTGCAGAATATTAGGAGTTGGAAGGGACCTTAAAGATCACGTAGTCCAGCCCCCCTGCCAGAGCAGGATCACCTACAATAGATCGCACAGGAACGTGTCCAGGCAGATTTTGAATGTATCCAGAGAAGGAGACTCCACAGCCCCCCTGGGCAGCCTGTTCCAGTGCTCTGTCACCCTCACCGTGAAAGTTTTCTAATATTTTTATGGAACCTCCTATGTTCCAACTTGTACCCGTTGTCCCTTGTCCTGTTAATTGACATCACTGAAAAGAGCCTGGCTCCATCTTCCTGACACTCCCCCTTGACATATTTATAGTCATTATGGTCACCCCTCAGCCTCCTCTTCTCCAAGCTAGAGACCCAGCTCCTTCAGCCTTTCTTCATAAGGGAGATGCTCCACTCCCTTAATCATCTTGGTGGCTCTGTGCTGGACTCTCTCAAGCAGTTCCCTGTCTCTCTTAAGCTGAGCGGCCCAGAACCGGACACAATATTCCAGATGTGGCCTCACCAGGGCAGAGTAGAGGGGCAGAAGGACCTCTCTTGACCTATTTGCTACTCCACTTATAATACACCCCAGGATGCCATTGGCCTTCTCAGCCATGAGGCCACTATTTTTGTCTTTATCTTGTTTTCCTTTCCCCTTTTATTCCACAGAGGAGGGAGAGGAAAGGGGGAGGGTGATAGAATGGCTCAGTGGGCTCCTGGTGCTCAGCCAGGGTTAGCCCACCACAATAGATATTTTTAATAAATACATAAATTCACTTATGTGGTCCAAGCCTGACATTTTCTATTACTTCTACATACTTGTGGGTGGTTTAATTATAAATCAGAGTAAGAATACATAGTAATAATCCCCTGAGAATGTTATTTCTAATTCCCTAATAATATTGCTCTGCAGTTTCCAACTGATAAATTACATTAATACTCCAAAAGAAGCATTGATTAGAGAAAGAGTACATGGGTTTCTTTTTGGTAAAGTGCTAAATCTCTGTGTGTAAGCTAAAAACCACACTAGCACAACATATTAATTATCATCAAGGTGGTATTTTCTTGCAGCAGGCCAGTTGTGTTCTGTATTGATTGCAAAACAAGTTTCAAGCATTCCAGTCTTGAAGGCAAGTCATTCTCAATTTTTAAATTCTCATTAAATGAACAACTTTTTTTGAAGAAAGGATGATAAAGCCCATGCACTCATACAGCTTATGATTCTTAGCAGCAAGTCTCAAGTCACCCAAATGGCATGAAAACTACCAGATCTATGTAGTCAAAACCAATAAGTGTTAAAACTGAAATATAAAAACATTCTTTGTCTCGATTATTGTTTTGTATATTTTTTCTCTTCTGCTGCCATGCTTCTAAATGCCTTTTCAAACATTGAGAAGCTGATATAAGGTCTAGGATTTTTTGTTAGAAGGGCTTCGGTGGACTAAAATGTAAATTATAGTTCTGTACCAATAAAAGTAGTAAAGACTCAAGATTGTAGCAGAATTGAAAGAGGTACCAATAAAAGTAGTAAAGACTCAAGGTTGTAGCAGAATTGAAAGAGAGCCTATTTCCAGTTTAGAAGAGTCTTGATGGGGAAAAAAAAGAAAAACAAACTGAAATATAAAAACATTCTTTGTCTCGATTATTGTTTTGTATATTTTTTCTCTTCTGCTGCCATGCTTCTAAATGCCTTTTCAAACATTGAGAAGCTGATATAAGGTCTAGGATTTTTTGTTAGAAGGGCTTCGGTGGACTAAAATGTAAATTATAGTTCTGTACCAATAAAAGTAGTAAAGACTCAAGATTGTAGCAGAATTGAAAGAGATTCAATACATGTTTAACCAAGTGGTATTATTTATAAGATAGACCCTACTTTGGTTTTCAGGATTATGGCTACCTGTAATGTAGACATTAGAAGTGGTAACTGACACCAATCCATTCTAGTGTGCCTTCAGAGAGCTTTAACTTTCTTCCTAATTTGAAATACATCATTAAATATAAAAAATGTAGAGATATCACCTTTCTCTATAAAATGCTTCAGATTGTGTGATTTAAAAAAAAAAAAAACTTCAAAAAAGAAAAATAAAGTGAAAAAATCATAATCTCATAAAAGATCTGTATTGAATACAAGCTAAACCTGCTTTATGCATATAATACATTTCATAGATAACTACCTATTGCATTTATATTTTACAAATGTTTGGGGTTTATATTTTTAGCTTATATTAAGTTACTTCCTCCATCCTTTCCCCTTCACCAAGATTCCTTGAACCTTAATTTGGTCCAATTCTTCTTTTGCAGAGATAGATTTTCTTATTTTTTTTTATCTTTTGTGACTTGATTAAATTTGTTTGAGCCCACTCTCCCCCATTATTCTCTACATGCCCTGTAGAAATGTTAAACATACCCCAACAGGAGGCCTTATAAATAAATATAGCTGATGCTTCTTCCCGTGAGGAGGCTGCAGGGCCCAAATATCCCAGCTGGGCTCTCTGACCTGTCTCTCTGTATGCCAACAGGCTACAGACAATTTCTTGAAAAAAATACTGTGGTAATTTCCACTTAAATTTGAAAATATGTGCTTCTTATTCTTAGGCATTTTTTCTTGTGAAAAATTTAAATAAAGGAGAACACAAATAAAAAAAAAAAAAAAAGAGTATGGTTTTCCTAGGGAAATGAATGCCAGGTACAAGAGCCAGTTTTCCAGTATGTAGAAAGACTGCACATCTAAAACTATACAAAATGGCTGTAGTGTACATTAGACATTTGCAAATGTTTACAACCTGCAGGTAAAAGGATCTGTCCAACCTATAAAGACCTTTATGGTCTCAGTATATGGTGCTGCTTTGTGTAAGCAGACCTAATTCTTTCTCCATTTCAACAGTAAGATTTTCCTATGCCACCTAAAGCTGTGAAGATGTACACATTGTGTGCACATGTCAGGCCACAATTTATCATGTGGCTAAAAACAGATAAACATGATAAAAAAAGTTAATAAAATTACAATACATGAGTATGTGTGCTTTCTTGAATTCCTCTAACAGTGTCACTTCAGTGTTCACTTAATGAAGGTCTCCTTATAAATATTAGATAAACATATACAGTATATGCAAGTGTGTATACGGATAAATTTACAATAAGCTATTCTCTACAACTATTTCATAAGTAATTGATATGTAGGATAATGAGAGAATTATTCTAATATTCCTAAATTTTACTTTTATAATTATGTAACAAAGTTCTTGTATTTTTATTTGGTCATTCTTTTGCTGACCAATTGCCCAACATAGAATGATATTATCATTAACAGGCAGACCAGCAGCCAAACTCCTCACTGCACTCCCACATCACACACCAGAGATCCAAAGTGACAAACACCCACAGGGAGGAACAAGTCAATGCACTCACCCACCACAGTGGACATGAAGAAGGGAGCAAACCGAATCAGGAACCATATCACAGGAGATGGAATCAGCCAGGTGATGAATCCAGTTATGTAGTAGTTTCCCACAGACAGACGCATAATCTTGCCCCACCATACTGGGAACTCCACTTGCCAGGAAGTCAGGGAACTCTTCCAATAGCCAGAACCCCCACACAACACATGCACTATATCAACATACCCCCCAACCCCACTGCAAGCAGGCAGGTCTTATAGAGGTGGCTTCTTGCCCCACCTCCAAGTTAATGCAGAAGGCAGAGGTACCTGGTGGTGATCTCCTAATCAGCTCCCACCCAAGGCTGGCCAGGCCCTGGGTGAAAGCCAGTCGGGAGGGTCTTCTTGCCTGGTTGTGGACATCATCCTTATGTCAACCCCCATTCAGGGCTGGGGCTTTAAACCCCCGCATTTCAGTCATCTAATCAAGTTATTCTAATTTCGATTTAGGTACAAAAATATGTTTTAATTTAAAGGAAGATATAACAACAAGATGACATAAAATCAATCTGGACTCCAAACCCAAAATTACTTTAAGGAAAAAAAAAAAAGGGCACTAAAAAATAACACAATCTTACTCTTTTTATTTACAACCACTGACTGAAAACAATAGGTCTATTTAAGAATAAATTATAACAGATTTTAACTACTCTCTTTCATTTTTATTGCATTCATTTTGTTTGTTTGCTTTGTTTTGTTGAGGTTTTTTTCCCTAGCTAGTAAATTGGAAATGATGCATCTTTCAGCAATTTTTCCTTGTCCCTATAGGCTTATTAAAGTCAAATAACAAATGTCATTGTTTACATTCCTCACCAGCATTATTTATTTGACAGTATTTATTACTTGGTAAGCAATATGGATTTCTGACCTCTACTGAAATCAATTATTTAAAGAGCAAGGATGTTATTGCTCCTACAGAGAATCTGTCCGCTTAACTGGTGATGGTATATATAATTATATTATAGAAAGTATATGAATTATTTGGGACATGAAATAGCAGATTGAAGCCCCCCTAGAGGATAGTTCATCTCTTGGTCATGCCACTCGCATCAACAAAGTAGCAGCCAGAGAATGTCCTTTTCCCTTTGTGCTGCGGTTGCATTCTCTGCTGTCAACGTGCAGAACCCAGTGCAGCTACAGCGGGTTCCTGACACAACAGCGTTTATGGGTATTTAACTTAGCTTGATACCTGAAAGAGTTAAGTACCGACCTTATATTTATTGCACAGATAGTCTATTGATGCTCCTCATTTTGAATGAGAACCCAAATGTTGATTTTTTTTAATCTTTGTACGAGACTTTGTAAAGTCTTTCTAATTAAAAAGAAACGTACATCCACTAGGATTCTAATATCCATTGCTAGACTGCTGCTTATGCTTGGAAGTTTTTGTTTTCCCTCTTTGAAACGTATATGTCCTGAATATTTTATGGCTGGAGTAGAAAAAGCAGTAGTAATTGAAAGAGACATTATCAAGGAGACAAAGCATCCTCCTTGTCCTGATAATTACTGGTCCATAAATCCTGGATGAAACAAGATGTGCTGGAGAGATTGAATATTCTGACAACTGAAAAGGTAAACAACTTTGTTGCTCTCAGCTCATTATATTCTGGCAAATCATTTCCTATTCCACAGGTTCTGACAATAGTTACTGGGGCAAAAAGTGTCATCATTAAGTGAGAAAAATAAGTGTACGGTCACTTGATCATCTTCTTTAAGTCTTACAAACAAGATGTGAAATCACAGAATTTAATGAACTTTCAACTGTGATGAGATGTCTTACCCCATGTATGCATTTTATTTTAATCAGGTAAATACATGAAAAATAAGTAGATATCCAGATCAGATTTTTCAGTGGGACTAACAAATGCATTGGTTATAGCTGCTTTAGATTGGAGCTGCCTTTCTTTGTATTAAATACAGAGGCTGTTTTGGTGATCAGTGAAGCGAGTACATCATTCTGATCCTTTTCATTTTTTCTGCTATACATGTTTTACCCCTGGGACTATGTCTTGAAAAGTCGTACCAATCTCTTAGTAATAATGTAATGAAATAACATGAACTGATTCATAATTATGTGCTTCGAATGATCACAGATACAGTTAAAAGCACACCTTCAGAAAATCATAAACACCTTTCTGACCTATGCTTTCATGCAAACATTTTAAAAAGTATCTCCAACACCTATAATTTCTGTTTTAAAGATCCTAACAAACCTTCTCAGTGCATCTGAAGCTATGTTTAATAGTCATCTATTCCAAGCACAATTACCTTTAAGGTTTTTGTGTTAATGATTCCAAGCCGCACCTCAAGTGTTCTGAGCTTACAACTATTAAAAATTTATATACCTCAGTTTATACTTAGAGATGTTGGAAATGTTCCTCATTTACCTTTTTGTCAGGAAGAAATCCATGTACACTCTTTGCAGTCAATTAACGGTTAAACTTACCTGGCTCTGTCAAGATAGGAATGAATTTTCTGATTACAGCAAGTGACTGGAACTGTGACTGCAGCAGTGTAGTGCAGGAGATAATGCTCTATCAAATCAGTTTCAGTACTGGAGATTATAAGAACACCCAGGGCTGAACCTCCATTCAGAAGTCATCGTCCAAGAAAAAAAGGATATAATGAGAGACTTCATCTTAGAGCACTATGCTTCTCAGCAAGAAAAGACTGAAATTTATCTAACAGACTGCTGCTTATTTCCTGGGAGATGTTTGAATTGACTTTAGAGATAGGCGACTTATTATTCCACTAGCAGACGAGAACTCAGAAAGCATATTGAAACCAAGCTAGAATGAGAACTAAAGGAGATGGAATACTGTATTTTTTCCTTTGTCTGCCTCAAAAGAAAGCAATTACTTTTTTCTTTTTCCCAATCTTTGTATTTTATTAAAATAAACTTATTTTATTTTACTTAAAAGTTCACCCTCGTGCTGCCAGACTGCCAGTCACCAAACAGTTCAGAGTTGAAAACAGGGAATGGATTCTCAGCTGTGGAAATCAGGATCTCAGGAGTGAGTCTTCTGTAAATATCTTGGTCTGCATCCACTAGGATGCAAGGATGTGATTGCTTGGTCTGACAACACAAGAAGCTGGACAAAGAGGTGAGTGTACCCCTGGCAAGTCTAAACTGGAGTATTTCTGAGACTGTATGCATCATCTGTGTGTGCATCATCTGTACCTCAGTAGGAAAGGATATCACCAAGACAGTGGCAATAAAAATAAACTTTCTAGAAACCTGGGAATTAAGAATACGTGTAGAGGAAATTGGATAATATTTATACAAACCGTATCAACTATTCCAAAATGTAAATAATAGAAGTGGAAATAATAATGGCAGTTAATGGTCCTGTGAGCAAGGAAGGTAAGACAAAGGTTTACACCACTGCCAAAACGTTAGTTTGTTCTTGTGCCCATTTGCAGAGAGAGTTGATTAATGTCCCCAGGATTCTGGAAACGTAGCCTGCCTGGTGTCAGCAACCAGATGCCACTGCTGGAAGGATCTGGGAGCCCAGCTGCCGAAGGCAGTGTGACTTAGTAGTGGGACCCATGACATGAGCTGAGATAAACCTCCCTCAAAAGACATCATAATAATGTTGCATGATAGCTACATTGAATTGAATACACTTCATGCAGACCCCTGAACCTAAGAAAACCAGGACACAAACTAATTGCTCTGGGATTTCTTCCAGTTTTCTTTTATGAGTTTACTCCCAACATGCAGTGGAGTGAATTGCTGCAAATGTGCTGACCTGTGAAAAAAACTATCTGTGGCATCACACTCCACCTCTGTCTGACGTGATTCCCTGCTAGCTCTGGAAGTCTGTTGGGTCCTTTTTGTCCCTGCCTAACAGAGCTTACCCTACCAAGCCTATGTGGCTACCTCCTCCTTTAACCTGACATGAGACTTGTATAGGCACAATCTAACGGTCTTTCTACTCACAAACTCCTCTCCAGCTGTATATTAAAGCAGGATAAAGACAGGTATGTGTGAAGTCCTTGTTTTTGTAGTGGTAGTAAACCTTCATAACAATTCCTCAATGCTCACTCTGACCACCTACTACACCTAATCTTGATCCAAGTTTAACTGGAACTTTCTAGACCTTCTGTGTACCTCCAGAGAGAGGGGCAGCACTGTCAGTGTGACAGCTTCCTGCAAAGGGAAGGGGAAGAGGAAGAAAACGAGCAACGGACCCTGAATATGAGATACAGAGATGGAACATGAGATGTAATACAGACATTTAAATCAGGAGTTAAATTTTGAGAGGGTAGTATCACTTTAAAGTGAGACAGCTGTTTAAAAAAAAAAAAAAAAAAAAAAAAAGGGAAAAAAAAAAAAAAAAAAAGAAAGAAGGGATTAACACAGAACGGTAAGGGTTGGAAGGGACCTCTGGGGATCATCTAGTCCAACCTCCCTGCTAAATCAGGTTCACCTAGAGCAGGCTGCACAGGAACGCATCCAGGTGGGGTTTGAAAGTCTCCAGAGAAGGAGACTCCACAGTCCCTCTGGGCAGGCTGTTCCTTTGGTCTGTCTCCCCTCCACAGTCCCTCTGGGCAGGCTGTTCCTTTGGTCTGTCTCCCCCAAAGTAAAAGAAATTTTACCTTATGGAAAGAGGGCTAGTACTTCAGCAAACAACTGGACTACATAGTCTAGGAGATTTCTTCCACCAATACTGCTACAGAAAAAAAGCTGACAAATTCACTTTAACATTCTTCCCTGCAATTTATTTTTTTCCCATGCTTTTTAAGGGGATGGTAGTAAATTATTTTTTTCTTCTAAAATTTGGCTACTGCTTTGATTTTGAAGAGGATTACAATCATCTTTTGATTAACATTTTCATCTGAAATACTTTATAAATAAATTCAATATTGTAAGTAGCATTCTGAAATATATTTTCATATCATATGTTGAAGTCAACTAAATAAATGCTTCAATGTCACAAAAAAAAAGCAGGAATTCAGTTTAAGGAGAAATAATATAGCCAGTGTCTATTACTATTTTTATTTTTATATACCTTCTCTGTCCAAGAAACCATTTAGCAAAAGTAAATCTCAAATAGCTACTGTATTAGTCTCTGCTTGTTACTGCGTAGAGGTGTACCAGTATAATTCATAGAAATAACTGTTCTGGAAGAGTGCTGATACCTTCTTACTTCTGCTTCCATTATTTTATTTGCTTCGTGCTGCTTAATGATCCTTGTCATGTTATTTTTCATTATTTATAAATGTGATAGAGCAGGCAACACCTTCTATTCTATGGGATCCAGCTTCCACATGGAACAGTAAGCCAAAGAAAAATAAAATTAGATCATGCACATCTATAAAACTAGAAAATGTTGCAAAATTGGACTGCTTATGTTTCATTCTTATTTCTCGGTTCTATTTTTAGCTGAAGGATACATTCATGCCATTCCATTTTCTTTCCTTGTTTCATCAGTTATTTTTTAAGATTATCTCATTTCTGGATTTTTTTTTTTTTTTTCCCCTTTCAGAGTGGTGTATCAAAACAAAATGTCAAAGCTACTACTTCCTGAAAGATAACAGTGGCCACCCTGCTGCATTCACTGGTCAATCTACAGTGACTGTTATGGTTCAAAGCAAAGGGAACAGCACGACCACTCAACAATTTGACATTACTGGTAGTATTACTCTATTGGGTAATACTCATAGGGTGATAGTATGTCTGCAATAATTTGAAACACAAAGTTTGTATGGGTTTTCTTATCTAAAAATCTGAGTGCAAGGGCGTGTTAATTGCATGTGCATATACGCACATCCTGTATGTTCATATATACCTGTCATGTCAAATATGAACAATTTTGTAACTGATGTGAATAGCGAACTAGGTCATGTGGTTTACTCATGTGAATTTCTTATATAACCTAAAATTTGGAGAGAAATTGAGACCTTTCTGAAGTATTTGTAGACACGTAGACAAACCTTACTATGTTACACATTATATCAAAATCGACCAGTGCTAATCACTATCAGGGAAGTCACTTACTTGTCAACACATCTGCATAGTTTGAAATATACACTAGAGGTTTCTGTTTCCCTATTCCCAATACTCCTGCAGCTGAAATATATGAGGCAAGCCCTGACAATGACAATGTTCACAAAGCCAAGAACTTGTTAATCCTCTTCTCTTGGTTACATGTTTGGGAAAGCATAGCCTTTGGGAAGAAGTAGAGAAGCAGAAATATTCAATCCATTTGATACAAGTAAGGTATTAGAAACAATTGATGAAGTATAATAATAGCAGATGGATAGTTAGTTGCTGACTTAGAGCAGTTTATGTGTTATTTAGTACCATTGTAGCACTATTTCAGGAGAATGCACAACCAAAATGGGAGGAAAGGATACAGAACACTTTGAATATTTGGAGATAAGAACAACATAAGAACAAAATTTAAGGCACATGGAGGAGGTGATTCAAGAGAGCACGGCTTTAGCAGGGGGAATTCCTGCCTGACCTATTTGGTGGCTTTATACAATGAAGTAACTGCATCAGTGGATAAGGGAAGAGCTGTGGATGACATCTATCTTGACTTCGCCAAGGCCTTTGACACCATCCTCCATAACATCCTCCTTTCTAAGTTGGAGAGATATGGGTTCAATGGGTGGACTGTTCAGTGGGTAAGAAACTGGCTGGATGGTTATACTCAGAGAGTAGTGGTCAATGGCTCAATGTCTAGTTGGGTAAAAGTGACAAGTGATGTCCCTCAAGGGTCCTTACTGATACCGGTGTTGTTTAATATCTTCATCAGTGACACAGACAGTGGCATCAAGTGCACCCTCAGCAAGTTTGCTGATAATACTAAGCTGGGTGGTGCAGTTGACATGCCAGAGGGATGGGAGGCCATCCAGAGGGACTTGGACAGGCTGGAGAGGTGGGATCAGATGAACCTCATGAGGTTCACCAAGACCAAGCGCAGGGTCCTGCACCTCGGGAGGGCAACCAACATTCCCAATACAGGCTGGGAGAGGACACATTAGAAAGCAGTCCACTGGAAAAAGATTTGGGGGTACTAGGAAATGAGAAGCTGGACATGAGCCATCAATGTGCAGCGGAAGCCCAGAAGGCAAATCGACTCCTGGACTGCATCAAAAGAAGCGTGGCCAGCAGATGGAGAGAGGTGATCCTGCTGCTCTACTCTGCCCTGGTGAGACCTCACCTGGAGTCCTGTGTCCAGCTCTGGAGCCCCCAGCACAAGAAGGACATGGAGCTGTTGGAGCGTGTCCAGAGGAGAGTCACAAAAATGATGAGAGGGCTGGAGCAGCTCTCCTGTGAGGACAGGCTGAGGGAGTTGGGGTTGTTCAGCCTGGAGAAGAGGATGCTCAGGGGGGAACTTATAATGACCTTCCAGTACCTGAAAGGGGCCTACAAGAAAGCAGGGCAGGGACTATTCACAAGGGTTTGTAGGGACAGGATGAGGGGTAATGGCTTTAAGTTAGAAAAGGAGAGATTTAGGTTAGACATTAGGAAAAAGTTCTTCAGTATGAGAGTTACAGACAACTGGAATAGGTTGCCCAGACAGGTGGTGAAGGCACCATCCCTGGGGACATTCAAAGTCAGGCTTGATGAGGCTCATCAACAAATTTGCTGAGAGTGCCCTTTATCCTCTCACTCAGATAAAGATATTAAAGAGAACAGGCCCCAGTACTGAGGGCTGGGGAACACAACTTGTGACCAGCTGCCAACTGGATTCAAATCTATTCACCAGCACTGGATGACTTGGACATCCAGCCAATTTTCTATCCATCGAAGATTACACCTATCCAAGCCATGGGCAGCCAGTTTCTTTGGGAAGATCCTGTGGAAAATGGTGTCAAAGACTTTACTACAATCTAGGTAGGCAACATCCACAGCCTTTGCCTCATCCACTAGGTGTGTCACCTTGTCATAGAAGGGGATCAAATTGGTCAAGAGGATCTGCCTTTTATAAACCCATGCTGACTGGGCCTAAACCCTTGGTTGTCCTGTATGTGCCACTTGATGGCATACAAGGTGACCATAACTTTCCCTGGTACCGAGGCCAGGCTGACAGGCATGTAGTTCCCCTGGATCCTCCTTCTGGCCTTCTTTTAGATGGATGTCACATTTGTTAACGTCCTTCAGCCAGTTCTCAGTCCACCTTGCTGTTCCCTCATCTAACTCACAGTTCTGAAGCTTACCAATGAGGGTATTATGGGAGACTGTGTCAGAAGCCTTGCTGAAGTTGAGGTAGACAACATTCACTGTTCTCCCCTCATCTACCCAGACAGTCATGTCATCACACAAGGCTATCAGATTGCTTAAGCATGATTTCCCCTTGGTCAATTCATGATGACCACACTTAATAACAATTTCCCATGTCCTCCCTCTTGCTGTTTTTTGGAAGACTGGAGTGACATTGGCTTTAGTCCAGATCTAGACACCTCTCCTGTCCTCCAGAACCTTTCAAAAATGATGAAGAGTTGCTTAGCAATAACATCAGCCAGCTCCCTCAGCACTTGTGGGTGCAACCCATCAGGACCCATGGATTTGTGGGTGCCCAGCTTGCCTAAACGGTCTCTAACCCAGTCTTCAGCCTAGGGTAATGCTTCCTTCCTCCACTTTCTCTTTTACCTCAAGTGACTGGGGTTCCTGAGGGCCGGCCTTAGCAGTAAAAACTGAAGCAAAGGTGGCATTCAGGAACTCTCTCTTCTTTGCGTCCTCTGTCACAGCGGCACCCACCTCATTCAGCAGTGGGCCCACATTTTTCCTAGTCTCCCTTTTGCTGCTGATGTATTTGAAGAAGGTCTTCTTGTGTTTCACATAATTTCTCAGATTTAATTCCAAATGGGCCTCATTCTTCACTGCTTACCTGCATATTCTGGCAATGTTACTGTATTCCTCCAAGGAGCCAGTCCTTTTTTGCACATTCTGTAAACTTTCTTCTTCCAACTGGATTTTTTGCAGAACCTCTTTGCTCAACCATGCAGGTCTTCAGCCTCCTTTGCTTGATTTCTTACTCAAAGGGATGCACCAGTCTTGAGCTTGGAAGAAGTGGTCCAGAAAGAAGGACTTACAAGGGCTTTCAGCATCACTTTCCATTAGCATAGTTTCACATAGCAGGAACATCCAGAGTACATGGTACAGTTGCACTGCTGCACAGTCTTGTCACTGAGACCGATGCTGCATCTTCCCCACTTCCGTGGGGGACTTAATTACTTTTTTTTTTTTTCAAAATTAATATAAATCTACAGTAATGTGAGGTTTAGCATGAAGGTTTAGGCTTCAAATCATCCCCCACATATCTTAGACTCATCAAACTAGCCCAGTTTTAGGAACTGAAGTGACAACTGGTTCTATATGAGAGCAAAGCATGTTTCTCTCTCAACACTGTCAAGGCTGTAAAGTATGTCTGGAGACCATCTAGTCCAGCCTCGTCTGCAAAGTAGGGTCAGCCAGATCAGGTTTCTCCAGTTCAGTTTTCAGTATCTCCAAGGATAAAGACTCCACAAACTCTCAGAGCAACCTCCTCCAGCACTCCTCCAGAGTCAAGAAGTGTTTTATGTATAAACAGATTTTTCTGTATTTCACTGTGTGCTTATTGCCTCTTGTCTGTCACTGGGCACCATGGCAGAGTATCTCTTATTTCCCCCATCAGGTATTTATATGCATTTATAATCCATGTTCTTCCTTTGTCACCTGTCCCTACAGCAGTACAGGGATGTACTGCTCTTGAGCTTGGAGGAGGTGAACTCTGGAAAATCATCATCAGGCTGTAATTATGAATATTAGGTGTCAAAAGCTGAATCTAAAGACATCCCTAAAACTATCTTTGTATTATATGTTTCAAATAGTGAGGAAATAAAAAAATTATATTTTTCCATCCATTGATATCAATTTGCATAATAACTCTCCATGTTATTTCCTACTTATTTTTTTCATGAAAATTCTCACTTCCCTGGGAGAAAAATATAGTAATTTTATTAATCAATAAGTAACATCAATATCTGATCTTTGAAATCTTTCCTCATGTTAAATCTAAGACCTCTGGATTTTGAGGGGACTAAATGGATTAAATGAACTGTTTTATGCTTACTTTTGGTTTGCGAGTTCTCAAAAAAAAAAAAAAAATTCTTTTTTAATATATTCCTTGGGCATGTCATTCAGTATTATAGTAAATGTATTGTATTTACTGAAATGAAATTTTGTATTTTTCACCCATTTGCTTTCAAAAGCAAAAATCTTAGGTTTGTGAATAAGTTTGTTGTAAACAATGTTTTGACCAGATTAGACAAAGATTAACCTATTGCAATTTTTTTGGCATGTGATTTCCCAAAAGATATAGTTTTATTGATTTTTGACTAAAGGAATGAAACTTATGAATGAGAAGAGAAGTAAATGATGAATAACAAACCCATAAAATTGTTCATGAATGCTAGGGCTTTTGCATGCAAAACTAAATATTCATACATAGTACAGTAATTTCCTAAATATTCATGTTGAACAAAAACTTCTCTGTATGAGTGTTTGCTAGCAATGAATATTAAGGAGTAGGAACATGATCTGCAGAAACAGCTGTGCAGAACTGAAACAAATGTTCACTTAACCCTAATTTTTGTAGGAGCTGTACAGCTCAATTTATCAGAAGTCTTTCACTCCTTACTTATTGCTTCATTGAGATGCACATATACATTGAGAGAGCTCTTCTGTTCCCTCTACCTAGTTTTGTCAGCTACTGCCATACATCAGTGTTTTACCTCGTTGTCCCACCCCCACCCTGGTGTTATGCAGGATCTGAGGTCTCAGGAAACCAAGCAGAGGGTAACTAATTTTATTTCGAGACTACTAGGTCGAAATTAGGTGAAGCATTTTATAACATCCAATACCTTTCACTCTCTTGTCACAATCATTAAGGACAAAGGTCCTCAGTCCTTTGACTAAGGGTCCTATGACTGATTTGCAGTATTGAAACACATCAACTTTTCTTGTAAGTTTGAATCTGGAAGTCAAAGTCTTGGTGTTGCAGAGTAAGGGATTAACGCTGTCAAGCCAGGTGCATTACAATATTGATCCTTCAAAAAGGCTTGGCAGTTATATGAGATTTGGCTGAGTGGCTTCAGCAATATAACATGGAACATGATCTTACAAAAAGGAAGGAAAAAAAACCAGCCAATGAATAAATTGGCTTCTTATATAGTAAATTTTAAACAAACTGAAGGAAGAGCACATAACTCAAAGGATAATTGTCCCTTCTTACTAGTGAAATATTTGGTTGTCATGAATAAAGCCCTCCCCAAAAAGACTTCAGAATCTTTTTTTAGTGATTTTTGAAAAGTATCCTAGTGTTTCTGCATTAACCATGCAATACCCAGAGTTTTAAAAAATAAAAGTGGGGTCTGCCACAGGTTTATTGATTTGATAAATCACTGCATACACTTTTTAACAGGGGGTTCTTGGATAAAACAAAATCTTGGGAGTAGTAAAGCTTTTCTGTCATCTAATAGGACAGCTTAAGTGAAAAATAATATCCTATATTACATATAGCTCCACTCTGCATATAGTTTGCTTTTAAGCAGTTTCAATGATTGCTAAAAATTACTATCACCAGTCTGCATGAAATACATTGGTTACATCTGTAATTTTTAAATGTTCAGATGTGCATTGTTGTATTAATCTGTTGCAACAGCTGCTGGTCAAAGTAAGTAACAGAGAAGTCATAAAGAGAACGTGACACTTTCAAACTAGACCAGAGAAGCGTTGTCAAGGAAAGGATCCTGCTGGATCATTACAGGAGGTGAATCGAGAACTGCTGTTTCTGGGATCCAGCCTAGCTAATTTCCCTAATTACTGTACTGATTTCAGTATTTTTACAGGCAATTATCTAGGGTACTTCTAGAAGGAAACACTCTTAAGATAGGGATTTTATAAAGACTTCAGTTAAAAAAAGAGAAGCACAATGTATAGTTAGATTTACAGTAATTTTAATACTTCTCATAGATTTCAATCATGAACAAAGAATTTTAAAATATTCATTGTATTATAAGGAATCAAAAATTGTCTTCAGATCCTGAAGGGGTTAAAATTATTGGGGAAAAAAAAAATTATACATCTATTTTTTTTTTATTCCACTTTGGCAATGCTACCCTTCAAAAGGTGCATTGTGAAATATGAAATATGTTAAACAAGCATTTTCTTTTGTAACATGTTTTTTAACTAATAACCTGAGAATGGTTAGTTTTCTCACCTGAAGAAAGTCTGTTTTAACTTCTAAGTCTAATTTTACATACACAAACATCTAAGTTATTTCAAATAAAGGAAAGAAGGGTACAAGAAAGAAGTATACTGCGAAATGACAGAAAGGAATGAAAAGAGGTGTTTTTTTGCTATGTCTTCCCCTTTTGTGAATACTTTTCAACACTCTATTCTGCCTTTACATTTTGCTAAAATACCACTGAATGGTATAACACAATTGCTTTTCAGTCACATCTCAGTGTTACTATTTCAGATTGTCCTCTACAGCTAAAACTTGTAATTATTTCTTTCATATTTTTACTTGCAGCATTTTTTGTTAAAATTATAATGGCATTTTATAGTATGAAAGAACATTTGCATTTCACAGTTTGAGTAGCTCTGAGAATTTTCTGCATTTTATCAAATTAGTTTTTCATGGTCCTGGATGCATAATCCAAGTTTTTCAAATAATTATCTTAAACTATATGACTACAAAACTCCATTTAAGAAAACCAAACTTGTTACAATACAAGAGGACTTCCTTTGATTCTCTTAGTATATATTTAAATTTAGTTATAAGAATTCAGGGCTATGTCAGGTTACTTTTAAGAAGATGCAGATCAAACCTTCTAGATACACATTGACACTAATAAGAATGAAAGTGATTAAATATTTGGTTATTTCAATCCTAAAAAAAATACCAAGAAGGTCTATTAATCTATTACAAATACCGATTTTGTCATACTTTTCAACTGTGTACTCTCAGCAAGGGGACTGTTGTTAGGTCTTTGACAATAAAGAAAACCTAGAAAAAACTTTTGACTAAAATGGGTTCATGATACCCTTTATAGAAAACAATATAATATTAATTTCATAAAATACTTAGAATTTTATGTAAAATAGATAGGATATACTGTGCCTTAAAGATAAGTCAATGTTTTTACTTAACTGGAACTCTAGTTGCAGGTACAACCTAGCAGCATTAGACTTATGAAAGGGTAAGCTTTGATCATACAAATTCCCTGTGGGATCTGATCTAATCTATGCCTTCCTTTAGCTATAAAGAGCCTCATTAAAATATTGACAGTTCATTGATTTAAAAAAAATAAAAATAAAAATAACAAAACAAAACATGGACAGGAAAAAATATCAACTAAACAGACAAGTCGGGTGGGTTCATTTTGAAGATTTTGTGTGCATGTTCTGACACTGTTAACTTCTTTTGTAATTCATTGTGAAGAGCCAACTATCAAAAAGAAAATTTAGTTTCTCCTTGCTTAGGCAGTGTTTGCATTAAATTATTTTTAGCACAGAATAAAAAGGTACTTTGTGCCTAGCCACAAACTCTAAACAAAGCAATTGCTGGAAAACTTAAAAAGGCAGCATGAAATGCAGGAGAAAAGCTCAATCTATTTAAACATGCCTAAGAGTTGCAAAGTCACCCTACAGGCTGAATGATTGTTTACAAATAGCTTTTGACAGGTAATTTTACTGAATACTCCACCCACATTTTAACTTTATGGGTCCAATCCTACATCTAATGAAAACAACTGGCAGTTTGCAGTTGATTAGCAAAGGAATGTGGTCCATGTGCTTCTTAAAGCAGGAAAAGTCAGCAGATCTGAGGACATCTGAAGTTGCTGAGCAACCACAGACAAGCTGTGGAGATATCAGTCCTTGTTCCTGCCTGATCAGCTCCAGCTGATCCACAATAGATTTGGGAATACTGCTTAAGCCTGCCCACATATAAATCAAATTTCTAGACTGTAAGAAAAATGAACACCAAAAAATAGGCCACAGGAAATCTGTTGGAGGTGTATTCATACAGCAACTGCAATAAAGCAATGTAAATTGCAGGATAGAATGTATTTAAAAAAAAAATATCAGACGAAGGAAGAACATCCTGTTTCTTCTATTTTCTGGTCTCCAGATCATGTCATGTCTGCCTCCTCTTCAACTAGTTTCCAGGATGATTTGATGGACTTTTATTTGTCCAATCATATCCTGTTATAGTTGTACTGAGTTACATAATGACGGTAAGGAGACATTGGTCTCTTTTTCTGCCACGCGGGAGACCTTGATGGTCAGCACCAGACATACACACTAGAAAGCTAGGTGTTTCTGGAGAGGACCTCTGGAGATCATCGAGTCCAACTCCCCTGATATAGGGATAATAATAGTCACATATATAAAGAATTAATTAAGAAGTTATTCCACTAACCATTATGAAATACTTAAAGAAAACCAGACTGAATAACTAACAGGATGAGCCTTCACACACTAACAGAACATCCTGATTCACTAACTGAGGCAGTCAAAATAAATGAATGAAGGAGAACATATGCAGAAACATTCACCCTTATCTAGAAGAAAGAACAAGAGCTGACGGACTAAAACCAAAATATATCACAAACTTATCAATAAAGAATGACAAGTAAGGAAAAGAAGATATTTACCGAGGACAAGAACTGACCACAACTGACTCAATTGGAACTATGGAAATGATTACTCAGAAGAGAGTGCCTTTTTCGGGATTAAGTAATGAATATGTATAGGTGTCATTTGAATAGGCAAGGTTTCATTGTATAAATATGAGATAGTCTGCCACTTCGGGTGTGCACGTTTGTGGTGGGGTGATCACCCGTGCATCTGCGCACAGTAAACAGACCTACTGTATAACCTTCTGGGTTATAGAGTCTGTTTCCGCACGTCACCCCTGCCAGAGCAGGACCATCTAGTCTAGGGTAGGTCACACAGGAACGCATCCAGATGGGTCTGAAAAGTCTCCAGGGAAGGAGACTCCACAGCCTCCCTGGGGAGCCTGTTCCAGTGCTCTGGAACCCTTACAGTAAAGAAGTTCTTCCTCATGTTGAGGTGGAACTTCTTGTGCTCCAGCTTGTATCCATTGCCCCTTGTCCTATCACAGGGCACAAGTCAAAAGAGGTTGACCCTTCCTTCCTGACACCCAGCCTGCATATAGTTATACACATTAATTAGATCCCCCCTAAGTCTTCTCTTTTCCAGACTACAAAGCCCCAGGTCTCTCAGCCTCTCCTCATAGGGCAGGCGTTCCAGTCCCCCAGTCATCCTCATAGCCCTTCGCTGGACTCTCTCGAGTAGATCTCTGTCCCTCTTGAAATGGGGAGCCCAGAACTGGACACAATACTCCAGATGAGGTCTCACTAGGGCAGAGTAGAGGGGGAGGAGGACCTCCCTTGTTCTGCTGGGCACACTTTTCTTAATGCACCCCAGGATACCATTGGCCTTCCTGGCCACAAGGGCACACTGCTGTCCCATGGACAACTTGCCGTCCACCAGGACTCCAAGGTCCCTCTCCACAGGGTTGCTCTCTAGCAGATCACCTCCTAACCTGTACTGTTTCTTTTATTACACCAGCCCAGATGCAGGACTCTGCACTTCTTCTTGTTGAACCTCATTAGGTTCCTCTTGGCCCAGCTCTGCAGTCTGTCTAAATCACGCTGAATGGCTGCACAGCCTTCAGGTGTATCAGCCAAACCTCTCAGCTTCATGTCATCAGCAAACTTGCTGAGAAGACACTCTATACCATCATAGAGGTCATTAATGAAGATGTTGAATAGGACTGGACCCAGCACTAATCCCTGGGGGACTCCACCAGTTACAGGTCTCCAGCTGGACTTGGCACCATTGATCACCACTCTTTGGGCTCCATTTTGTAGCCAACTCTCAACCCACCTCACTTCCTGCTCTTCTACCTCATATTTTCTAAGCTTGCTTAGGAGGAAGTTATGGGGGACTATGTCAAATATCATACCAGTACACACACTGTGCTGCAATGTGACATAGGAATTTAAATGTTTATGGATATTTTACTACTACTTGATGTCTCCTCTAATGCTATGTAAAAGCTAAGCCACAGGTTTTGGTCTGAAATGCAGGTTTTATCTACATTTTAAAAGGAGAAAAAAAAAGGCAGTTAAAACAGGTTACAGTTTTTCAAGGGATAGAAGAATATTCTGGATCTTTTAAAATGTTGATATTTTCTTTTAAGCTCTCTAATTAACAATGAAACTTATTTTGCACTCATAGCCCAACCAAACTTCAATTGCAGTCTATATTTAGTGGCTGTTAAATTACATCTATAATTAATATACACAGAAAATGTGAATAAGATTAAAAATGTTAGCATTTGTTTGAAGTAGCAGAAAAATTAGCAGGCATTTAAAATTACATTCTTATTCCCTTTTATTATAAAGCTGTTTGTTTTATTAAAATATATCTTGAGGCTCTACTGAGACATGCACCTGATTTTCACAAGTTTTGACATTAGACCCTGTCTCAAGCTTGAAAAGCAAACACTGACTGACTTGTTTTTAGTTTAGTTTTCAACAACCCTAAGAGTTGGTTACCTTCTCCGTACTAAATAACTAGGGGGGATACTATGGTACTATGTTTTATTTACTGGGCATGCATAATGACACAACTGCCCTTGGTAGAATGGTATTTGAAATCCTCCTGACATCCTCATCTGAATAAAGTAAGGTTACAGGTTTTATTTTTTAAAGCATAAGAGAAAACATATTCATTCACTGCTTCCACTGCTTGAATAACTTTTCGTGATGGTTTACTTCAGAACTCCATTCACACAAGTATCCCCCAAAGTAATTTGACTTCAGGCAGTTCTTCAATTTCCAGTAACAGACCCTAATGTTGATCACAGTAATCCAAAATAAATAAATAAATAAATAAATAAATAAATAAATAAAACACGGAATAATCTAACCACAGCAGAAGGAGCTAACAGAAGCAGAAGTGGCTTTGTCACCTACTAGGATTATCATTATTGGTTGAAAAAATTATAACTTTGTGTGTATTCAAAGTCATTTTCTGCAGTCTTTTTCTATATTTCCTCAGTAACATTAATAATATTATCTGCTGAATATTACCTCATATTTTCTGGTAAAACAAACCCCCTGAATGTCTATCCAAAACTCAGTGAATTCCATGGAAATTCTTCCATGAACGGATAATGGCTCATATCTTAGGTTAGAGAGCAGGTTTCCTCTGGTGGTAAACAAATATTGTGACTTTTCCTCTTAGTCTCTAAAGCAACAGGGTAAAACAGAAGTATCACTGCCTCTCAGTTCTGCAGGTAACACACAGCTCTGACTTAAGTATTTAGGGATTTTATTCACTGCACGTGACCTTTTAATATCTAATTAAATTGTCCTTTAGAGAAGGAACATCATAAAGCTGGCTTCAAAAGACCATGAACCTTATTAGTTAAGTACTTGCTCTTTTAAAAGTGCATATTTTATGACACAAAAGTGTTTGGGGGTACTTTCAGTACAAGTTAATTCCTGATATGAATTTGCCAAACTGCTCAAAAGGCTGCAGACAGTAGCTTATTCACTATATACCGTTTGTTTTCCAAGTGTATTATTTCAGAACAAATAGTCATCATAGCAGTGTCATTTTCCTGATTAAATATTATTTCTATTTAATGATCTTGTACAGTATCTTCACCTCATTACATTTCATTTTTATATTCTTTTTTGTCATATACGAGAATCCCATTAAGTCTGTTTAAATAATCTATAAAACCCAGCAGAATGTTGATTTTCCATTTATTCACACAGGAGAGTTCAGGCCACCAAAAAAAAAAAAAAAAAAGCTTTATTTGCTCAAAACATGACAAAAATAAAATATTCAGTTCAAAGAGATATTAAAGATGAGGCACCAAGGGCAAGATAACAATACTTTCTCCAATTTATTGGCCTTCCACCTGTCATATTAACTTCTAGTCAACACACAATCCAAACAGAGAATTGTATTTTTGCTATTTTCAGAGAAAGCAATCACAAAATCCTTAACTTCTCCAGAAAGTTGAAATCTATAGATAAATTCAAATTCTTGATTTAAATGGACATTTAGATATAGTATTTATTTTGTGTCATAAATCCACCACAAAGATAGTTCAAAGTCAGGCTGGGCAGGGCTCTGAGCACGCTGATCTAGTTACAGATGTCTCTGCTCTTTGCAGGTAGGGTTGGACTAGATTAATTTCTAAATTTCCTTCCAACCCAAACTATTCTATGATTCTACAATTATATTTTCCATATTTTAGGTGCCTTCTGACTTGTATAGAACTGCTTTTTCTATTTTTTTTTTTTTTTTCCTTTCATAAAATATATATCAAGTAGCTAATTTCTGGCAGAGCCAGTAATAAACCAAAGCAATATTCCTTCATTTTCTTATATGATACTCCTAATGCAGCATATCTGAATAAGTGTCTTCTTCATTCATTTCAATCCAAAACTGTCACTCCATGATACAACTATCTAGACAGCTTCTCTTCTACCTTTGTGCATTTGACACTATCCCATTACTAAACCATTTCAGTTTCTTCTGCATGCCTGGTCATTTTTTCAGAATTTAATCCATTTATCTAATTTAGCAAGATTGTGCTGATTGTAGATCCTATCTTCCAAACAGCTGTGATCCTGCTTAAACTTGCAGATGAAAATAAAAATCCAAATGTTGCAGAATGGGGTTTAAGATTTTGCTAGGACTTGCTGTTTTGCTTTTCCTAATTATTATTTGGATTTTTTTGTTTGCTTGTTTGCATTTGGTTTGGGATTTGTGTTTGGGAGGTTTTTTCCTAATATTCACCTTGCTATTAAAATAAATGGAAAAAAGTTACATCTATGGATAAAAGATTTATTTAGAGTAGGATTCATTCTAATAAAGTGTAACTCAGTGTGTCTCCAAATGCACAGAATTACTTTTCCTCTGTACCAGATACATACAGTGTCACTGCTGGTGAAAGAGCTTACAACATGTGTAAATCACAGTCAGTTGCTCACTGGAAAAAGTTTCTACTTGTCACAGAGACTGGATTTTTATTTATTCAGAAGCACCATAACCAGAAGGAAAATTGCAGGAAACAGGGCTGTCTCTATCTAAGCCCTCAAGTCTCCAACAAAGCTCCTCTTCAGTAACTCCACCTTAGCTGTGTTAGGTGAGCACACATTTTGGAGTGCCTTTTGTCTATATTTGGAATATAGACATACAGGGTCAAAAGTTTAACCCCATGGTCAGTAATACTTATAGAAGAGTGTAAGCAGAAAAAGCCATTTGCTACAGTAAGCTGTGTGTTCAGCCACCCTGAGACACTTCCTGAATCAAGGGTGTTATCTTTGCATTTCATAGTCTTCAATGGGTCCTACATTCATGAATTTGTCTATTTGGGTTTTTTGAGCTCAGCTGTAGATTTTTCATATGCTGTAGCTCCAAGTTCCACAGTGATCAAACAGAGCCAAAAAGAGGAAAATACACATTGAAGAGCAAATATACAGGGTTAATGGGAATAGCTAGATTCATTAGTGGGCCACTGATAGATCTTATTTCACTAACTTTCATAATGCTTGGCTGTCAGTGTCAAAAAAATCCAGTGCAATAAAATGATCTAATTCTGATATTATAACTAGGGAGAGCATGGGTTTATATGCAAATTAGTATTACCTAATCAACAAAAAAAGAAAAAGTGGAAGATGTAGGAATACTGTCATAAAGAAGACTAGCACTTAAAAGTGAACATATCCAAGTGCTAGTGCTAAAACAGTCATTGAATTTTATTTTGAGAAACATAAATATCTTCAAATCCTCAAAAATCCTAAACATCAAAACAGTCTAAAGATTGCAAGTGAAATACTGTCTCATTCATCTTGTTTGAGTCATTCTGCCCACTTAATTATATCTTGGAGGTATTCCCTCTGAGTACCATTTCTCTTCACATTTTCTGCTACCTCCATCTGGAGTTTGTTTACCAGAACTTGCTCCACTTCTCCCAGGCTTGAGATTCCACTAAAATAGATTACTGACATTCATTACAACATATGATATTTCCAGCCTTTACCTTTCCCTATGCATTTATCACAGAGATAATAATGCAGAACCGGTCCTCAGGGTCCCTTTCAGTCTGTTCTTTCAGGTGCAAAGGAAACCACCCACAATCCATTGCAAAAGAAGGAAGTATAAGCAGATTTAAAAAACAAAACAAAACAAACCCTCCATTCTTTCATTTTAAAATATTTTTAAAGACATATCTAAAACATACACATATATACAAATATATTTGTATTAACTATTATTCTTTGACTTACTGCTGGAAGCAGTAAAGTGTACAGAAAACATATAATCATTTCTGTGCAACTTTTCTGTGGTAAGGACACATTTTTCCAGGCCCAGATCTTAAGACAACGTTCTTTTTTGTCACTTCTACATTCTTGCTGAAAACAAATAAGGATCCTGCAGAGATCTAAGCAAATCCAAACTACAGCAGAAATTGATGAGAAAAGCTCTGTAAGATGTTCTTGTTAATTCTTTTTTACCTTGTTATTTGTTGAGTTATAGCAGAGGTTACTCCCTTAGTGTTTATTCTAGCTGCAGACAGAACTTTTCCATAACACATTTTCCACTGCTTTCAGCTTCTAAAGATACCATGCCTGTGTTCAGTCACCCTGTCCATATGAATAATGTGGGGATATGAGGGAGGGAAAAGGAAGAGAAAGAGTGAAGGGAAAAAAGAATTAGGCAAAGACTCTCTGAACTGCATCTTTTAAAGCCCAAAATGTCTAATCTCCACTAGGAAATGCAGGGATGGAAGAAAAGCTTGGAGAAGAAAATTAGCAGAAGAATTGATTGAATATCAGACCTTTCCCAACATTAACCACTTTATTTAGTATCACTATCTGGACTCAGATATCTTCGTAAACACAAGCTTTTTTTATACATGCTGGAACATGGAACGGAGAAAAGAAGAACAATTTTCATGAGGTCTTTGATTCTGTTTTCACTTCAATCTGTTATTCTACCTTGCAATCACGTTCTGCCATTTTGTGGTATTTTTTTTTTTTACATTATCAGTGAAGAATTATCATAAAATTGCAAACACGTTGATTTTAGCTGCAGGTCAAACTGCCAGGAAAAGTAAATATGCCACTGTGTCAGGATCTTACCATGTGACCATCTATGATAAATTGCAAACACATGCCACAATCAAGTCAAGTAACAATATACATTAACTCACAGTGTATCTATCAGTTCCCACAGCCTTCTGCACTTTGGGTACTTACAGAGGTATTGGCTTTCTTCCCTGAGGGGTAATTGTAAAGTAAATACATAAGCATTACCATGCTGTGTGATGTATCAGTAGTCAGAGAGTGGCTTTTTCATCAGGAGTCAGTGCTGGGTTGTTTGCTGAAAAGTATGTCTGGCTGCCAAGGCTATGAGTCTGTATAAGGGATATATGGCTGTGGTAGTTTAAAAGTCCTCTGGGCAGGGTTGGTTAGTTGTTTTGTTTGAGTTGTTTGGTTTGTTTTTTTGTTTTTTTTTTTTTTTTGTTGTTGTTGTTTGTTTGTTTGTTTTGGTTTTTTTTTGTTGTTTTGTTGGTTTTTTGTTTGTTTGTTTTTGTTTTTGTTTTTGTTTTTGTTTTTGTTTTTGTTTTTGTTTTTGTTTCAGAGAAATTGTACACCAGCTACATACTAATGGCTGATTTTACACTTTCCTCATAGCTTTCCCTCCAGGTAAGCCATAGTTCACACTGCTTACAGACCTTTTGAGCAATGTCTTAATATGTGACTAGCAACTACTTAGCTCCAATGTAAAACATACTGTGATTTGTCTACATGCAGAATTTTTTCTATAAATCAGGAGCCTAAACCTATAGATTATGTGTACTACAGATTATGTTCCACCGCTGAGGAAAGAGAATTGCACTTGACTGAGGACTACAGAATTAGAAGCACACAATATCAAGGATGTTGCACTTGAAATGTCTTGACGCTTTATTGTGCTTTACCTTTTTAACTCAGCAAGGCTTTTCTATATTTTAAGTGAAGAAACAGATATCCCACTACATTCAACATGACCTAGGCATAAGCTCCTATGTGTGTCACTGAAAAGGAATGAACAGAGCATGTGCTTAAAGACACTGCTCACCTAGAAAGCTAAAGAACCTCCAATAGTGTTAATATTCTCTTGGCAGAACACAGCACCAAGCTCCAGCAGTAGCTATACCAAGCGTCATACCTACAGGAGTGCCCCAGAATAGCATGTTATGTATTGCCCATCAAAATTCTTACAGGATAAATTATTCCAAGCAAATGTCAGAGTGTTTCTGTGGAAAAATACATTGAGTGAGGTTGAAGCCTCTGAGAACCTAGCATCACAGCAATTAGCTTACACAGGCTGTTCATCAGGAGAAATGGTCACACACTTGCTGATTTTTGTCTAGAAGATGAAAACTGAGACAAAATATCTGTACATATTTAGCTGGTGTCCTCTGTTCTGTGTATGGTACACATAAAGCCAGAACTCACACCTCTTGTCCTAGTAGGATACACGCACTTCAAGTCAGAGGCTTTTGGTGTGTGGTGGCACATCTCAGTAATTCTTCATGCTCTTGATCTTAATAATAATTTAAAAAAGTATTGCAAGAAACAGTCACAGTCCAACTGAGCTACAAAATCTGATTATGAAAACCCTCTGTAAGAATCAATCTGATATTTTGCCCATTATCTGTTAACTTGAATTCTATCAGATATGCTAGCTTGACCCAAAATGAGCTGCTGTGAATCAAACACCAAATTAAGTAAATATGGGAGCTTCCAAAAACTTTTTGAAGTAGATTTTGTATCATCAGAAAAAGTTAGTGTTTTAATCCACAACTCCTGCCTGGTCTACTACTAATGAAAGATTCACTAAATTATTTTCATAAAGGTCAAAATGCTAATTAGGAAATTATCTTCAGTGATAAATCAGAGATGTGGAACAAATTATTAGATCAGCTTTTTCTAGAGTTCAATTACCCTTCTATTCCTTTCAAAAACATAAGAAAATTGAAAATAAGAGTTGAATTTTGTATCATAAATATTTCTTCATTTTTAATTGTATAGAAAACAATCTCGGAAGATTTGAGTTTACATAAACTAAAATTACATTTTAGTTAAATTTATGTACATCTTTATACGTATCAATAGTATTTACTTACTAGCAGCCATACAATTAATGACTACAATATAATTTGAGATAGCATTTAACTTAGTAAGTGTGCTAATAATATAAACTATATGCATTCAAATAAAATGAATATTTCTAACTACACAGAATTAAATAAAGCATTATAGAAAGTAATTTAAATGACAAAATATTATTTCCCTGTTCCATAAGATGTTTAGGAATGAAGGATCTAGCAACAATTTAGGGACATAATGATCCATACTTTTTCCTAAAGCAAACAATAATTAACAGAACACTTGGAATACTTCAGCAAACTGAAATATAGCATTTCTCGTTCCTACTTGCAACATTACTGTAAATATAAGGCTTGCCAGATATATCGAAGATGCTCACTATTGGATTAAAAAAAAACAATTCCAAAACTGCAGAGCATTCAAAGTAAACTCTAGAAACACGTTTGTCTTAATTACAACACCATTTAATACTAACTTTTATTATAACGACATTTTCAGTGAAATGGCAGGGAAGCATAAGCAAGTTCTTATACCGAAAATTCCCAGCTTGCTTTAAGGATCAAAATGGAGCTATTTGTGCCCACTGGAAATTCTCATCAGGCTACGAGAATATTGTGTGCTTAATTAATGTGCTTCTGATGACAGACAGTGAAAAAAAGAAAAAAAAAAATTCCAAGAAGTTTTTATGTATATTATGGGATTCAATTGTCCAGTGTTAAAGATAAAAAGGCAAAACACACCAAAACCCCACGTACCCAAATCTTGAAGGCAAACCATGACCTGGCCTGCAATCTGCAGTCATATGCTCATGAGTCAGCAGCTCAGAATTCACTCAAGTACTCATTTTTCAGTTCTTCCAAGTATGGTGAGGTATCCAGGTATTAACAGAGCTGATAAAGAAGGATAATTAACTCATGTTTCTTCAGTACTTTCAGGATAAAGAGTCAAAATAGATATTCATAAAAAACTTCACATTTGGTCATTTATTTAGCTATAAAAAATCCACAATTTTTTTTTTTTTTAAACTTTATTGAACAGATATATACTTCCCCTGAATTCTGAGACAACTGACAAATTAAAAAAAGTAAAGACACCATCTTGGTGGGTGGGTTAGTTGGTTGGTTGGTTGGTTGGTTGGCTGGTTGGTTGGTTTTATGGGATTGTATTGGTTATTCTCCATTCTGGACTACATGAACTGAAATGTGAGTGTTTAGCAAATGTATTCCTGGGCTGGTTTTACAACCATAGAAACATTAAGATTGGAAAAGACCTGTAAGATCATCAAGTCCAACCGTAAAGCTAGCACTACCAAGTACAGTCCTAAAAAATGTACGTAAGTGCCTCATCTATAGGTCTTTTAAATACATCAAGGGATGGTGGCTCCAGGACTTCCTGGGGCTTGACAATGCTTTCAGTGAAGAAATTTTTCAAATGGCCAATCTGAACCACCCCTAGTGCAACTTCAGGCCATTTCCTATTGTCCTATCACTTGTTACGTGGGAGAAGAAACTGACACTCACCTCACTACAACCTCCTTTCCTTTCAGGTAGCTGTAGAGAGTGATAAGGTCCCCTCTGAGCCTCGTTTTCTCCAGGCTAAACAACAGGTCCCTCCCTCAGCTGTTCCTCATAAGATTTGTGCTCTAGACCCTACACCAGCTTCATTGCCCTTCTTTGGACACGCTCCAGAAACTCATTGTCCCTGTAGTGAGCGGCCCAAAACTGAACACAGTACTCAAGGTGCAGCCTCACGAGTGCTGACTACAGGGGCATGATCACCTCCCTACTCCTGTTTGGATACTCTGTGTCTGATACAGGCCAGGATGCTGTTGCCCTTCTTGGCCACACTGCCAGCTAATATTCAGCCAGCTGTGAACCAGTAGCTCCAGGTCCATTTTCTGGCAGGCAGCTTTCCAGCCACTCTTCCCCAAGCCTGTAGTGCTGTAGGGGGTTGTTGTGACCCCAGTGTAGGACTTTGCACTTGGCCTTGTTGAATCTTACACCCTTGGCCTTGGCCCATTGATCCAGCCTGTCCAGATGCCTCTGTAGAGCCCCCAAGCTCTACCACCAAGGAGATAAACACTCCTGCCCAACTTGCTGTCATCTATAAACTTGCTGAAGGTGTCATTGATCTCCTTGTCCAGATCACTGATAATGTTATTAAAGAGAACTAGCCCCAGAACTGAGCCCTGGGGAACGCCACTTGTGACCCTCTGCCACCTGGATTTAACTCCATTCACACCACCCTTGGGGCTCAGCCAGGCAGCCCATTTTTTTACCCAGTGAAGAAAATGTCTGTATAAGCTGTGAGCAGACAGATTCTCCAGGAGAATACTGTGGGAAACAGTGTCAAAAGCTTTACTAGACTCGAGGTAGCCAACATCCACAGCCCTTCTCTTGTCAGCTAAGTGAGTCACCTTGTCATAAAAGGGGACCAAGTTAGTCAAGAAAGACCTGCCTTATATAAATGCATCCTGACTGGGCCTGAACCCTTGCTTGTCCTGTATATGTCACTTGCTGGCATTCAAAATGATCTGCTCCATAACCTTCCCTGGCACCAAGGTCAGACTGACAGTCCTGTAATTCCCCAGATACACCTTCTGGCCCTTCTTGTGGATGAGTGACGCATTTGCAAACCTCCAGTTCACTGGGACCTGCCCAGTTAGCCGGGACTGCTGGTAAATGATTTAAAGTGGCTTGATGAGCACTTCTGCCA
>NW_008607567.1:36378-48266 GCF_000691845.1 Merops nubicus | reverse complement strand
TTCCAACCTAAAGGATTCTATGATGCAAAACCATTCTAGGCTGCAATCTCCCATTTTACCTATTACAGTGTCTGTCTCCTAGAGATCTATAGTATTGCAGAGAGACAGAGAAGCACAGTTGCAAAGCAGTCACACAAACTCCTAACCACTTGTATAGGGAAATGTTTTGTCACCCTCATGTTGGTTTATGCATGAAAGAAACACCAGCTACACCTGCAGCTGTAGAAAAAACTCCTCTGAGCCTCAGCTTCCGGAAAAAGCCCATCTCAAGCTTTTTATCCAGGGAAAAGCCAAACAGCTCAGCCTGCTGTGCAGCTAGGAGCAGCCGCCTGGGACCTGCCCATCCCTGGACATCCCTGCAGAGGCCCCGTGGCTCACCGCAACTCCCACCTCACCTCTGGGACCAAAATCACCGCTCAGCTCTACCCTGACCTCTTCAGTTTGCCAGGAGCTGCATTGATCCTCGGATAGGGAATTTTAAAGGCACGGAAATGCATTTGCAGGAGAGAGAGAAAATTCAGCAGGATGGCCCGTTAGGTGCGATGGAAGGAATCAGTCTTCCCGGGAGGCTTTTTTCATGCCTGGGTAGAAGGCAAACCTGATAATTCAGCTGAAAATCTGAGCGTTTACACATCTTCCCCCTACGGGGAAGGAGGCAGGTGAGGAACGGCCGCACAGCGCCAGGAGGAGCCGGTGCCGGCGGGATGCGGGCAGGGGCGACGGCCGGAGCAGGAAGGTGCCGGGGGATCGTCACCTTTGCCAGCGGGGTTCAGACGTGACAGATCCGAAATAAAAGCAATACATTGGTTTACTGGATTGTAAATGGCTCTATATCTACACCAAACTTGAAAGTGCACTCTGATTTAGCAAACTTGTGCAAAGAGGGATGTTTATATGCTTTATCTATGCTTTTACCCAAACAACATGTTTTCAGGGAACACTAAAACCCTGCAGATTGGCACAAACGTTTACAAAGTACTATCACCAATGACTAGGTTAGCAACTCCGAGGCTTTTTGCAAATGAGACTGTAGGATAAAAATTAAATATAACCTTTTTTTTTTTTTTTAAAAGCAAGACTAATTAAACAAGTCAGAACTATGGGTGAGACTGTGAAGACATTTGTTTCTTGTAATTTCTTATTTCCTCTTTAAGACACATTACAAACCCATAGGTCTTTGGAGGGTTTTCATTTGTTTCATTTTCCAAGATTTCACAATAAGCTTCAGAAGAAAATAAGAGATAGCAAAACAGAGCATTTACTTGCTGGACTAATTAGGAAGAACATTAGTCACACTGGGAGTTGGAGAAATGCTTCTGTATGAGGGCAAGGCAAGTAAACAAGATATTACCATTTACCTTTTTCTTGTAGAGCTTAAGCCACTGACCTACAACAAACAGCTAAGCAAGAGAAATGCAATTTTTTCTATTTCTTAACCCAGGATTTTTAGCTTCATCAAAAGTTGCTACCTGTGAAATTCCTATTATTGATCATATCAGGATCAGAACTGGCTTGTGAACTTTCTTCCCTTTGCACAGGACAGGAAAAAAAGGAGAGAAAGAAACTGCCTGTGCTGGGCAAGACCAGGCAGTGCAGGTTCCCAGGCTGCTGCCAGCTTGGCCCACTGCAGCCCTTGAGCTGCTCAGTCCAGTGCTCTTCCCTGGGGCAGATGAGCACTGGGAATCCTTTCCTGCCTGTCTCTGTTCAGTGAAGCTGGATACAACAGAGATCTTAGACCCTAGATTAGAGTTGTTACAACAGTACAAGGAAATAGCTGGTCCATCTTGCACATGGTTTACAGAAGAGTTTGTGGAATGAGAATGGCATTGTGCATTAATCACTATTCCCAGCTATTCAACTCACCTTCCTCTTCCAGGGAGTGACTGTAGAGAACCAAGGTAGGAATTTGAAGAGATCCTTCTGACTGCAGGTTATTATGAGTATTTTTCCCCAGATGTTCCTTTCCGGGGGCTGGGTTCGATACCTCCTAGGTACACAGGTCCACGCGCCAGTAGGCTTTACAGCTCTCAGCATGTATCTTCTGCCAAGTCCCACACAGCAGCAAGCGCCCCTCCAGTGGGGTTGGGTGTGTGTTTGCCAAGCTTTTGGAAAGGGAAAGCATTCATGAGTGAAGGATAGTCCAGGAAGGACTTAAGAAACTTACACCAAGAAGACTACTATGAAACCCATCATGCTCACAGACTACCTGGACTCAAGTACCCACATCTATCAATTCCTGGCTCAGCTGGAGAATACATTTATGCTGCTGGATAACTCTAAAACACACTAAATCAAACTCACACTGCTTTCTTACTATGTAAAGTGATTTTTTTCTCACAAGGTGTGACAGTGCATGTTACCCTTCATCAGCACAACCCTTATCTCAGGTTATCTGCTTTGGTGGTAATGATGCATCTGGGTGTGATCACATCTGGGTTTAACAATCCCACTCTGCTAAGCTGGAATCAGGGGAAATACATAATACCATAGCCATGGGCTAGCCTGGACAATATGTTCAGGTGTAAGAGCAATGGGAGAATATGACTATAAGTCAATTATCTTAACCCCATAAATAGTAGGCAGCCCAAGAGCCTTTTGAGCTCTCCTGCACTCCAGGATCTCCCCTTGAGCAGCGACGCCTGTCGAGGACACTCCCCGGGGTTAAGAAATTCCTTGCCACAACAGATCATTGGTAAGTGATACATAAATACCGTGTGTATGTGTGTACACACATAGCATGTTTAAACTTTGAATCTCTGCGGAGGGTGCACTCAGTCTTAATTGTACCCACAATCTCCCATTTAGCTTGTCCTCTGTGTAGTAAATAATCAGGTGCACCTCACCATTGAATTCTTTTTCCTTAAAGTTGCATTTACCGTTTCAAACTTTGCTGCAATGCTGGCTTGTATCAGTAACTGTATTGTTGCTTCCCTGTTGTGAGTGAAGTGCATAACTCCATTTCCGTGACAGAAGGTCAGAGTGAATTGCAGTTTAAAGTGATATTCTTGTATCTGTTTAGAGTGATATTCTCCTATCTAAAGAGAGACTACCATCCATTATCAGGGCACTGGCAAAAATGCATGTATAAATCGATAGCATTAGTTTCAGTTACATTAGGATATAAGTTGGTTTATTAATAAAAACAGCAACAAACTAATCCAATTAGACACCTGCATGTTACATTCAAGATGGAAACACTGATGCAGTCATTCACTATATCATATGATGGCTAAACTAAATAAAGATAATAAAGAAAGGTTATGAGTGTTTTGAAAAGGTGAGTTTATCCCTTTAATATCAGTACCAGGGCAAAGGAATCTGATATTATATCCTGAACACAATTTATGATTCATTACTGGGGCTCTGGCCACACCCGGCAGCTAATCTAGAATTTCACACGTTTAATGAACTTCATACTTGAAATATGTGGTCTGTAAAATCTGATTTACACTGTTGTTAAAATATTTGGTGTTTGAAAAAGAAATATATTTTAAAGTATGTATTTGTGCACACAGTTTGTTGTGGTATTTTTTCCTAAAAAAAAACCCCAAACCCAGTCATTAATTCACCCCAAAGCATATAAAATGTTCCCTACAGCATAATTTCTAGTGCAGTATTTCTTTCAGCACCTCAGATTTACTCACTATGTTTCTTCGAGAGCAACTGCATTCAGTTATACAAAGGAGTAGAAAACCCCCACAATGTAATTGTAGGTACTTCAGGTGGTAAGTTAACTTGACAAGTCAGTTCATGATGGAGTCCAGGGTCTATAATTAGTCCTTACCTGCCACCACCATAAAGCTGCTGCATTAGGTCAGTCCTTGCTTGGGCCATACAGGAGGTACCTTGCAATCCCAGTTCATTCAGGCGTGTTAGCTTTTTTTATTGGATGTTAACACCTGATATTTCCTCCAGGCTCTGGTTTTACTGAAGGCTTTGTGGCATTATGTTCTTTCAGGGCTGGAATGGCAACAGGAGCTGAAAGAAAGAAGAGTGGAAACCTGTATAAATCACCCTGCACAGTATCGTGACAGTGAAAGATCGCAAAAGACAACTTACACTGTTGGAGGAAAAAGCTGTCGTTCAAGTCTGAGATACAAGATGTTTCTTTCTGTTGAAGGCTGTTCATGGTGACTGCTGCACCTGTAAAAATTAGTTGCACACTTCAGTAACAAGGACTTGCAAGAATTCAAAGCACACTTCAACAAAACCTGAGAATTGTGTGAGGGTGTGGAGGATGTTCACACCAGCCAAGGGTCTTCCACCAGGATATCAGTAGCACAATGTACTTCTTTCTATCTGATTTCGGACAGATTTTCTCCTTATGGCTTAGTGTTGCAAATAGCAATTTCACATAGAAAATTTGGTTTCTCTCACTTTTCCTCATATATAGGAAAGATCAGATATAGAAATCTGATCAGTAGGAGGCTTGAGACCTCCTAGAAGCGAAACTGGGCAGCTTTTAATAATATATTTTTATCTATAGACAGTTGCCTGAAAAATTCTGACATTAGATTCAGCCTGAAATTTAAACTGTCACTTTAGTTAATTTATCTAAAAAGGCAGCAATGCATCTTAACAAATAAATAAAAGGATACCAAAGATTGGAATGTGGCATGTGGAGAAAGCGAGATAGACGAGCATCTAATCTTGGTCTTTTAGACATTTCTTTTTCATTTTACAGCCCAGCTCTCTGGGTAAAGAAGGTCCAAGTACCCCTGCCATACTGCAAATAATAACGGATAAATGCTTCTTTGGAGTAGTTCACAGCAGACAACAGTAATGTAGAACCTGTTGAAAACCCTTCTCCAGGCATTTTACTTACCTTGAGCACAAATAGAGGTAAGGAAAAGAATCAGTGCTAGTTCCTAGCTCACACTTCAGGCAAGAAAAATTTCCTTGCTCATTTAATTTTATTCACCTTCAGTGTTAAGAGCACTTTTCTGTTTGTCATTTGGCTTAAAGTAATTGTTCCAGGCTAGAATGAAGCCAAGAGCATATTAAATAATTAATGCTGCATTAATAAATATCAGGATGCAACTGCTGCAGTTCTGTTTAAAAATTAAATTAAGAGCATTGTATGTGCCAATCAAGTGATTTGTAACTACATCTGCATGCAAAGGAAACGTGTACACACATGGAAATGAGGCACGAGCACTGCGAGGGCTAACACCCACAACGTTGGCTGGTGGGAATTTGCAAGGTGAACCTCAGCCTGGCAAGGTGGTGCTTGAGTTTCCCTGGGCCTGCTAACCACCAGTGCAGCTCCAACAGCAAGAGCTCTCCCTGCTCTTAGAAGCCTTGGCAAGAGCGTGGTTAAAATGCTCACTGCTCTTCACCAGGGCTCTGAAATTTTACAGCTCATAGTGTGCTGGTTGTCAAACATAAGGAGAAGAGGATGGAGCCTAACAGAGGTGCAGCTGGTGAGCAGTAAATATTTCCAGCAACATCTCCAGGGCTAAGTAAGATACTGCCTCATAGGGGCTGAGAGGACCACTGGCAGTGCCCCTGCCCTCGCAGCAAGATCTCAAGCTGCTTCACTGTCTGCTGCTGTCCCAAGGTCTTGCCTCAAAGGTCCTATCCCTTAACTTTTGAAACCTGATCAGAGCCAAAGGTAATAAAACACAGTAAGCATGAGCCGTTTGAGCTCCTAGCTCCAAATCAGCAGCCTGGCCAGCCCGGGAGAGCCAATTCACATGTGGGATCTTCATGTCCAGAGCAGCAGTGAAGAGTCTGCGCGTGCTGGTTCAGGATGGCAGTCACAGCAATGGCAGATGCAGGGATTCACTGGAAACTGGGTGGGATCAGAGATGCTGATCCTTACAAACAAACGTGGCTTTTATTCAAAACCTTAACCTCTGTAGGGTGCAGAGTTCTGCCTCTGTGAGCAGCATCCCTTGGTCTTTCCCCTCTAGGCTCAGCATCAAGCAGAGCTTCTTTCCCTGGCAGTTACACCATTACTGCTGGAGCAGGCAACATGCTTCATCAATATCATTACACAGCATTTTATATAAAGGTCTCACTGAGGAGTGGTTTGTTCTCATTTTAAATAGGACTCCTGATCAACAGCGATTTGGATCACTTTTTGACAACTCACACATTGGTGAAATCTGTCCCTGTACAAACCAAATCTGCAGTGACATGTCTTAAAAGAAGAAGATCCAGTGCAAGAGAGCAGTGTCTAATGGCAGAGAAATAGAACGCCTACAGCAGAGCTACAACACAGCTTTTGCAGAGCAGATGTGCAACACATGAATAAGTGTACTGCCTGGTGAAATCCCAAGCACAGGAGCTAGCTGCTTCCCACGTGCCCACCAAGGTGTGCACTCCAGAGTATTTCTGAGCTGACTAAGCAGAATCTAACAGTACAACCGATTCATCTCTACTCATGCTCTTAATTAATACTGCAATTCTACTTTTACCCTGGTAAACAAGTTTCTGGATATGGTTAAGCTACTCAGAGTGTACATTTAAAATAAAATCTGTTTCACATAAAAGGACAAATGAGAATGACTATTACCCCCATCTTTAATGCGCTAAATTCTTTTGCACAGATTGTTCTTGTTACTACTTCTTTCTGTGAGAGAATTTGAAAAGCACACAATATTCCTCCTTACGTGCAGAATTACAGCAAGCCAAGAGAGGAAGGCTTTAAAGTGGGAATGCAATGATTTTGAAGCCCTTTCTTGTAACCCACTCACTCAGTACAAGTTAGAAGAGCAGCAGAGGCGAGGCTGTTCTTCCAAAGGCCAGATCCTGCGAGTTGCTGATATCCAAAACTTTAATTACAAGCAGCATCATTTCAGATATTCACCATGTAATCCAGAGAGCCCCACACCATCCAGAGAGCCCCACGCCATCCAGAGAGCTTTAGAGCCAGGAAATACCAGCTCATTGGCTCAAGGAAACCACAGCATCAGTTTCGATACTGACCTGAAGTGGGTGCTGGACCAGGATTCTGTGCTGCTCGTAACTGCTGCCACACTCAGCAAAGTTTTTCCTTGTGTTACCTTTTTGCAGTTGCAGCAAAGCTGTTTCTGCAACGGGCTGCTGCTCACACTCTGAAACTCGACATTTTCACATGCAATTGCAAATCATGTAGCACAGATGTGATTTGGATCTGCAGTTCCAGGTTTAAAATGGAAAAGCTTAGCAAAAATTTTGGATTGGGGTTTATCAGTGCTCCATATAATAAGAATGGGGGTTTTTTGAAGCCTACAGTCACATTCCTAATTTAAAAACAAGTATCTGAGTACTCTGTGGAATAAGTAACTTTCCTATAGAATTGACTCCAGCGTTTAAGGTAGGGACAAAGTACAATAATCAAAGCAAGAATATTGTTCTGAACTCCATGCTCTGCTGTGGACTTTGGGTACACAGAGGCCACAGGTTCTCTTTTCCCCAATTCCTACCTATGGAATGGGAGCAGAAGCAGTTACCTTCCTCTAGTGAAGATTTATCATTACAACAATATTTAATAGCATGATAATGCAATGGAGAAGAGGTAGAGTAGGTGCACAGCTGCTATGACTTGAGCCATCAGAAGACAAAAGAGGGTTTGTCAACAAGGTTTAAGGTAAAGGGAAGCTTCTGTACATCTTCATACAACATGTAAGGCTCAGGGCCATAGTAAGATACCCAATTACCAGCCATTTTACATCCCTCAATGTTAAAAAAAAAAAAAAAAAAAAAAAAAGACTCTAGGGTATAATACAACCACAATTTGAAAAATAAGGCCACTGGCATTCTTTGGTAAAGCCTAGGCTGAAAACTTATCCCAGGATGCGTGATCTTCCAAAAATCTGCCAACCCCTGCAGTGTTCAAACTTCTTGTATGACCACAGCCACATGGAGAATGAAATTAAACCCCACGGAAATCATTGACATTTCAAGGATTATGCAATGTTTGGGTGAAACAAAAAAATTGCAGAAATTCTCCTTCCCTTTCCAGTGCAAGTTTAGAAAAACTAAAAAAAAAACACTATTTCTAGCTTTTTTAAATTACACATTTTACCATTAAAAAGAAACCATCCATAAATTAAAAGAACCACTAATTAGGGCTTACGTAACCCATTTAGAATGGGAAATTGGTAACACTTGGGAGTAAGGTCTGTTACTGTATTTTCTGGAGTCTACAGCATTCATTTGATGTGTGCAAACATCACAAAAATGCTTCATTTAATATTTTTGCATTAACTATTTTATAGAAAAAAACTTAATAATGTAAAAAGCTAAGATGCTGGCATCTGCATCCTATAGAATCTAAAAGCAAGACTTTAATAAATGTTTAATGATCTGAGGGATAATTTATCACTACTGTAATTAAATAGTCTCCCAAGTTACAGATTTACCATATCCAATTTTATTATTCAGGGTGAGTGTGTGGGGGGGTGTGTTTTGAGAGTGTTTATGGCTCTATTACATTTTTGGTAGAAAACTGTCACATTGTTTTCTTAATCAGTGTTACTGAAGTTTCTCCTGCAGATAATATGCAGTGTCAGAGCTCCTGCCTCTCCCTCCCACTTCTGACCCCACAGTGGGGCAGCCAGCCCCAGACTTGGGACTGCTGCTGTGCCGAGTCTGTTACTTAATCTGATGCTGAAGTGATGAGAACATTCCAAAAATAGCTGTTCCTAATGCTACTACATCATTGCTTTTCCAAAAGCAGCATATACACATTTCAAACGAAAGGCTTTCTCCTAACTCACAGCAGTGGGTACCACCATCCCTCCTAGTTGGGGTTGCACCAAAACTGCAAGGATGATTTGGTCAGAACCTTCCTGAATGAGATGAGTGTCTTGAAACAATTTAAAAATTGCAGGGCTTAAAATCCTTTAGACAGTTGGCTACTCTGGGACTGTCTGGTTGTAGAGAAGGCAGCAGGGAAGTGGCAGCCTGGGGCTGAAGTTCCACCTGGTGGTTGCAGTAGCCACGTCCCTCGGATGGGGCAAGCTGGGGCAGTAGCAGCGGGGCCAGCAGCACCTTCTGTGCTCCACACAGAGCTGAGCCATACCATTACATTGCAACGATGACTTGTAGAAAGCAATAAGTCACTAATAAAGTGAAAGGCAGTAAAAGTTGGCACCAGTATGTTTAAAAAAACCCAAACAATAAAAAACCCCAAAAATCAACCTCCTTCCCACATCCCAAACACCCTTCCTGTTAGGGCTATTGGAACACCATTTACCACAAATAGATTAATGAAGCAGGTCTACACTGCTCAGCAGACAGTACTGACCCTTTCTCAGATACACATTTCCTACGTAGGCAAGGCCACAATGCAACTTAAGCTACATACTTAAAATTCTGCCAAATCACATCTTGGACCCATCACGCCAGGACTAACCCAGGTGCATCACGCCCGGTGTACATGAGTGAAGTAAAGAAGTTACATAAAATTTATTTTTCCACCTTGTTTTACAACATTCCCTTTTAAGTTTTTACACATCTGCAACATATAACTCCACAGGAACATGAAATAATTAGCATTCATATTTCTCTTGAACCAAGAGTATTTACACGTTAACTAGATGACACAAAAAAACATTGGCATCACAGCAAATATAATTTTGACACCAGAATCTGTTTCCCCAATTAAAAATTAAATTAAATTAACATTTATTTAACAACTTTAACAAGTAAAAACGTTCTCAAAGGCATAGAAGTACACAAGTTGTAGTAGGCAGTAGTAATGGACCATATTGGCAAAGCTGTAGAACCCAGGTTTTCATGCAAATCGAAGGGTTTATAAATTATTAAATAACTAATAAAAAATAAAAAAATTAAAAAGCCCATTCAGCTCACATTGAAGATTTTAGTGGGTATGGGACTGGCCACAGGAAGTGTAGAGATGAGTCAAACCCCATCTGAACAGTTGTATGCAAAGAACCTGTGATGGGGAGCTGCATGCAATGGTCATTCACGTACCTGGTTTAGAGCACTGCTCGTGCAAACCAAGGATTTATGATGGATCAGATGGTGTAGCAGCTTCCTTCAAAAGATAAAGCCAGAAGACAAGCTTTAGGGATTCACATTCCTAACTCTCTGGGGCAAACTCAGACATACTCAGCTCAACTACAGCAACACTTTCCTAAGCAGTTGCAGAGGATGGGAGAGGTTGTCACAGTTTAGTTGTGACAGTTCAGTAGACCACAGAAAAACAGTGCCTTTGGTGCTGCTCAGTTTGGTCCAGTCACACTGTAGCTCTTAGCATGGATTTCTTGACACCAAGGGGACATCAGGGATGTCACTCATCACTCCTCCACCCAGTTCTGGTAAGACCCTGCACAGATTTAAGCTGCTGCTGTTGAATAAAGAATGTTTCAGTTGCACCATGAGCTGAACAAAACCAATGTTTGCAAAGATTAACAGGACAAGCTCTGTGGAGGAAACAAATATAGAGTTAAAGAAAAAAAAGAAAAATGAAGGCACACCTAGAATTACTATAGAGATGCAGGATAAGAATAGTGCACATCACAAAGACTCCACATGAACTAACCACTGCAGCAGCAGTGCACACAGCAGCCCAAAGCAAGAGACATAGACTGTTACCCAAAGCACTGCCTGGAGCACAGTCCAGAGCACACAAGTTATATGAACTGCTACAGTACATAAAACAGAACAAAATAAAAAGGAAAAGGAAGAACACTAAGCAATGTTACAAAAAAGACACTACACAGAAAAGGAAAACAATGCTTCACTCCCAATAAGCACAATTATGATCACACTACAGGAAAAAGATTAAATTAATTTTCCAGCAGAGAATCCATTTATTCAAATGTACAGTACGTATGAACACATGTATTAAACTTTGCTTTAAAAAAATATTTTAAAATAACTTATGAGAAAAGGATTGCAGACATAAAGTGCTAAACTTGGAAAATACAACACTCGTTCCTCTCCTGCTGCTTGTTAGATGGCAGTTTTAATGTTCTGATTGCTTTAAAAAAAATGCAGCATATACCCAGACAGAATTTACTTCCTGGATTTACAACCTTGTGCAAAAAACACTAGCTGCAAAGAAACATAATTCACACTGCAAAACACAGCTATAGATTACTACCAATTCCACTAAATATGGGTTATGATTCAATAAATATAACTGAAATTGCAATTCACTCCATTTCTTGGTGTAAGCTAGTATTTTTCAAATATGGTCCACTCAGTGTAAACTGTATTGACTTCAGGAAACAGTGAATTCTACCATACATAAGTCTGAAATATTTACATACAGTAGCATGGCACTGTTATTCTTGCAGGACATTTAGCTACCAATACACACTAGATAGGGACAGGGCTTCACAATGATGTGTACAGTGATGTGTTTGCCAATGGACAAGAGGGACTTAACCAAACAAAATTCTTGATTCTTGTATTTATATCTACTTAAATCAAAGGCTGACTGGGAACTCCAGAACACCTGCATGGCCAACACAATCCAAGAGCTGTAGCAAGTCATGATAAAGACAATATTAAGGATCTTTTTGGTAAAGTGGCATAATTCACAAAAGATTGTTAGACCAATGCCCCCATGAATGGGCTGGTCAGGCACTACTTCTCCTCCCACCATGAAACAAACCACTGACAATGTTGTATTCTAGGGCCTTTCCTAACATGAACATGCATGTCAAATAAATAGAAACATCTGTTATTATATTTATGAAAAAAGAAAAGAGAAGGAAAAATGGAAATTTTCAAAACATTATGAAAAAGTGAATAGTAAGAACTAGCTTTCCTTAGGAAGTGGGTTGTTTCTGAAGGTGGTCGCTGTGTATCAGGACTTCAGACAAGAGCTTAATCTGAAAACTGGCAGAAAAAAAAAAACCCTAGTGATTTAGATTAAAGAATCAGACTAGAGCCTAATCTGAAAACTGTCAGAAAAGAAAAAA
>NW_008607567.1:0-36321 GCF_000691845.1 Merops nubicus | reverse complement strand
AAGAGGTTTGCCCTACATGAAATAAAGTCTCATGGACTTGCATCTTCCTCTCACCACAAGCTACATGCATTATGAAGCATATCCAATTTTTCCTTAAATCTTCTGGAACTTGCTCCCCCTCCTCTTTGGTATTTACTCACAAGGACTGAAAGCAAGGAAGGCAGGCAGGTGAGGTTGTGCAAAACATTCCCTGGAGCAAGTATCACACATAGACTACACCAGCAACAGCTATCTTAGATCTAAAATCTCAGAATATACCACTATGGGCCACAGACTCCATTTCTTTTAAAACCTTTCCAAATTCCAGATTTTCACATCAGATGTTTTACTGCAGCATTGTGTGGCTTACGACAGTGGAAAGCCTGTAACAGTGGCAATGGAAGCTGGCAGTCCATTAAAGAGGTTCAGCATGGCAGAGACAACCAGGGAGCTTCTGCTCCTCACACCAGTGTGGTTGCCCTGACCTGGAAGGGTTGCTCTGAGAGAGAAAGGAGCTCAGGCTCTGGGCTCTGCTGCTCCTGGTCCCCACACGCAGCTGAACAACGGCACCAAGCAGTGCCAGCTCCAATGGTGTTTTTTATGATGTGGGAATGAAACAGCAAACAACTAATTTAGCACAGACTAAAGAGTCATTAGATGAGGATGGCTGCCAGTAAAAGCTCATCCATGTTTGATGCATGCACCCAACCATAAAAGGTACCTGTAACTCTCTGTCCTTTTCCTGAGCAGCTTAAGTACATGTTGCTTTCCTCATGGTATTAGAACATAGACTGAGGCTTGTTGTATAAACAGAACTCATTGAGCTTAATTTTTGAAAATTACAAATAAATACTTAAATCTGCTCTGCACATGAGCCCAACACTGTCATATGAACCTTGCTCCTGTGATTCAGGTTTGGTTTTTAAAGCAAAGCAAGTGCAAGGTTCTCAAAAACTCCCTCTCTGCAGGAAGTATGTCATGAACAACATCCACCTAGAAGTGCCTCAGCTTATCTGCAGCTCATCTTCATAGTTTCGCCCTAACAGGAAACAGATTTCTTAGCTGTGAGGAATAGCAGCTCTGTGACCTCTCCTTCCAGCCTCTAAGGATTCAAGACACATCTGCCACACTGCCTGCAGAACAGTACAAGTCTCTTCTCACATTGTCGACACATTTCAAGTCTGATTGACTGCAAATTTCTTTTCCAAAGAGGATTTGCTTTAGTTTAGATAATTTTCTCCTATACAAATAAATACAGAGCAAAGATATTATGTCACCATCTCCTTTTAACAGGAAGCACAAAACCTAAACAGAACAGAATTTCTTCATTTTGGACTACTATTTCTCTCTATTTATCAATGGCTGGATACTTCCAAAATTACTAGGATGACCACATTTCAGCTGAAGGAAAATCTCAAGCACGCTCAGATTCTCAAGTGTGTGTAGATCTGACATGCTGGAGCCCCACTATGGAAACAGCATGCCATAAATCTGGAACGGGCTGTCAGCAGTATAGTGCATCACCTACGTTAAGGGAATTCCAAGATGTAAAAAGAATGTAACTACTTGAATCAAGGAGGTAAATAATATAAACCAACACAACACAATGCCAGGAACAGCACAGATACTTTAGAAAGTAACTTAAATTTGTCAGATGTAAATTCCAAGGTCAGTTAGCAGCTTTCAGGTACTTTGAACCATGCATGAGAAACCTATCGTCATTGTGGTTAGGTGCATTTGACCCCAGTTAAGTTGACCAAAAGTGGCAGGAACTGGATGAACTAACAAGTGCCTTCACCTCATAAAACTCCCTTTTACCGTTAGGTTTCCGCTCATGACCATTGTGAAGTCTTTTTCCATAAAGCAGCATGTAATAGAGATTACCACATGATCCTTATGCAAATATCGGACGGATTTGTTATCGTAACAACTACATGATCTTGTCCCTTGGCCATGTGCAATATTTGTCTCTGGTGTGCAAGCAGAGCAGCCCTACGACGTGAGCTTCGAATAGCTTGGGGGAGAAAATCTTCGTCTCAGGTACTTCAGGACGTAGAGGGGAAGGCAGCTCACCAGAGTGATGACGGTAACCTTCCACAAAAATGACAGAGTTGCAATGAAGTAAACATCTGTATAAATAAAGAGCACAGAGTCAGTGAAGGTGGGAAGTATGTCCTGGGAAGAAGTGCAGAAAAGCAACTCCATTCACCATCTCCATATTCAAGTTCAAAGCTTATACAGTATCTGGTTTCTCACTCTTCTTCCACAAAAGACACAGCTTTCTGCACAGCACATTTCAGGAAGGCATGCCACTCCTCAGGGCCAAGTGCCCATACGTACCCCACGTGAAACAGAGCTATCCACCTCCTGGCAGTGGAGATGGCCTCCCTTAAATGGACTAATTGTCCTCTGACTCTGGGAGCTGCCCTCCGCCACTTTCCTGGTAGTCTAGCAAACTCATCTCTTGACTCACTTATCTCAGAATCTTTGCAAAAATAGTTGAAGCATTGTTCAAAATGGAGCTGGTATACCCCATATGCAAGAGATACAGATCTGGCCTGTTGGGAAGTTATCCTCATTGTCTTCAGAGTTAGCAACGAACTTTATGGAAGAGGTAGTGACATCTTGTGGTTCCTGAATGAACACTAGAACAAACCCTATGGATCTGGTATTTGCAACCATTTTTCTTTAGCCAGGTAAAAGGATTAGCTCTGTTTCAAGCAGCTAAAAAAAAAAAACAAATCCCAACAAACCAACCCACAAAAGACGGACCCCAATGAAGGTAATAGAATGAGGTACATTTTAGGAGGCAATTCTTTCATCCAGTTAAAAGATTAAATCCTTCAAACCAACATCAGAGGCTTCTATCTGTAGTCTCAAGTTCCCATATGGATATAAAGACCACTATTATATATGACAGCTAATACATGGTTGAGCTTTGATAGTATGGATGACATTCACTGGGCAGCACACAGTCTACTGACCACCTTTACCTCCTCTAGCATTTTCTTAAGAGAAGGAGCCATAAAATATCTTTCAAGTACTTTCAAATCAAATAGAGCCTATTCTGGTCAGAACCATTGCCACTGTAATTACTGGTGGCTTCATCAACAGCTAGCTTTAAACTCAATTCAGCTCTTCACAGTCCTGTTGTTATTCAGGTCATAAACTGACTGAAAAAAAGGCATTTAACCTTACCAATAAACTCATGTAAGAAGACCAGAGAAGCTATGTAGCAGGAGAGACTCAGCAGCTCAGCCACTATCATGAGCCAGTGCCATGTCTGGATAGTTAATGCCACCATCAGTAACTCAGTGAGAATCAAGGACGTGAAGGAAATGGCAACAATGTGGACAAATTCAGATTCAAAGAGGAGGAGTGCTCCATACATGATGATGCTACCTGCAAGGGAATGGAACATTTGAGTATTTTTTCAAACACCAGTCTAAGCTCTAAAACTGCTGGGTCTTGGGAAGTCTGAAACATAGTCCTGTCTTGAGACTGTTTTTCATGAAACCTGATGAACCTAATGACAATGAATCAGTTGCTATTTAGGAGACAGAACTGATGAAAAGACAAGGAAAAGTTAGAGCAGAGGTGCCCAGACTTTTATAACAGTCTATCATATTCAAAGACACATGGAGATAGGAAAGTAATACACTCTATTTTGGCAACTGGAGATTTCTAACATCACAGAACTCTATCCTCCCAGAAAAGCAGCTGGTCACTACTCAGAAGCTAAAAGATACCAAATGCTTCTAGAATCCATTGCATTGCCTCAATGCCCAGATGGAAGCAAGGTGCTGAAAAGCTCAGTGGATAGAAGTTAACCTCTCTTTGCACAACTTTGGCCAAGATCTCTCCCCTTCACACTTCCCACTGAAAGAGTGCATATTAAAGCACTGTTAATGATGTATTGTTTCGTGCTCCTATTCTGGTGAGCCAGGGCATGCTCACAACGCCCCTCATGGCCACCTGCACAAATAATTCTTGTTAGCAGCATGAGTAATCCGCACCAACATCCATCACACTCGGCAAGTTTCAAGAGGAAAACCTGCAAGTGACTGGAGTCTGAGCCACAAAGTTCAAATCCAGCTATGAACTTTCCAAAGTTTAGGACTGCTCAAGTTTTTGGTCAGGCTCATCTCTGCTAGCAACTAGCCCAATTGTTTGGCCTGCTGTTTTCTAGTTATTTAGCACATCAGAAGTGAAGTCACTTTAACCAAGTAATGTAACCAGATAGTGGTCTTAGCTCAAGAAATCTTTCCCTCAATGCATCACCCTCTGGCTTTAGCTTTCCACCACTTGTGAGTTTTCTATAAATGCCTTGGCTTTGCCATCATATTTATACAGCAGCAGAAGACCATGATCCCCATCACAGAGTTCTACCGTATGATGCAGAAGAAGCTGCTACCAGAGCTTTTATTTTCTTGGATTCACTCTATACTGAGAATAGTAATATCAAATTAAATCAGTCAGAATTATCTGCTTATTTTGGCATATTTATTCGGGCTTTTGTTGATGAAGCAATTTTAGAAAAAAAGAAACTTTGGTCACAAAGTCACATTGCCATTTTAGCTTTACAGTTCCACGTTATTTACATGCTTTCCACGATTCCCTGATTAACACTTACAGAAGGTATCTGAGCTTGAGGTTACTTGATAAAAAAAGACAAAATGAAAGAAAAGACCTTCTTAGACACAGACCCCAATTACTACATCCACTTTTGGAAAATGAATGCACTGCAATTAAGGCATTGCCTAACTGCTTTAGCAGCCTAATTAGAGTGCATGGGATATGATCAAGAACCTGAGCTCTACTCTTGTCCTTCATCACAGATGGCTATGAAGTAACCAGAACTATTCTGGTTCTGTTCTATCACTTCTAATCGATAGGGTTTACATAAAATACACAAAGCTACAGATTTTGCATTTTTCATGCTGACTTAATGAGAAGAGGCACGATGCTTTGAACTTCTACATCAGTGCCTACCACAGGGCCGACCAGTTGCTGCCAACATTTAATCTTAGATAATTTCTTCCTTTAGCAATGCTACCAACATTTTTCCCTGACAAAAAAATAAAAACACCTTCATTATCCCAAGGAAGCATTGCTAAATTCACTTCATGCCTTACTTAACTTTCTGCAATTCAAAACATTACATATTTTGTACTCACTAAAACATTTAAAGGCACAAGCAGGAATTTATTTCTTACCTTGATAGATGCTTATTAAGACCCATATTAAAAATGTTTTGTATGATAACGGTCGTCCCTAGGAGGGGAACAAAAAAAAAAAAAAAAGGCAAAGCTCCACTGGGGTTTTCTTTTATGAACATACACTTACAGATCAGTTCAGCAATTAGTAAGAGAGAAGTTGAAGGTGATTTAGAAAGAAAAAACAACTCAACCAACCCTGAGTTACTGTCTCTTTATTCTTATTTTTCATGATGCACAAAGGAGGCCAGGGACTGTAGAAGCTCACTGCTTACACAGTACAATACAACCTCGTCCTTACTGCACACACCATCAATTCAATGCAAAGAGGTCTCAGGAGTTTTGTCATAGTACTGTGAAATACAAGATGTGTGTGCACACATATATATGAATATAGTACTTCTAGACAAACACGTACACAAATCACCATCATATTGAAGGCAGATAGGTTTTAAAGAAAGGCATCCTCAGCCACACAGCTATACCAGTACAAAAAACCCCTATGTTTAGACCAGGCCTAAGGATGGTTAGAGAATTAGTGGTTTATGACATAAGAGACAACATACAAGTGAAACCAGATGGAGACTTATTCAGGCTGTTGGAAAAACAGGCTTTGCTTCTGAGAGTATCTGTTTAACAGAAATCCTTGAGGGAAGGGATCTGTTGAAGACTCAGTCCACCCTCTCCTTCAATTAAGAAAGATGTTCCTAGTCTGCATACCCCAGTTATGCAAAAAATTTTCCAGGGGGAAAAAAAGCAAGTTCCAAAATAAGATTTACTGTCCTGATATTTCTAAGGTAAATATCAAATAAAGTTTTCCCTCTCTAAGGAGAAGGACCCAACTTTCATGCTAAAGGTACAAAAATGTCATAGCAACCAAACCTTTAGGTCCCTTCAGATCATCCTCAAAGCAAATTTCTCAAGAAACCATGTGACAACCTACTCATTCCATAAAATGGACATATCCTTTCCCCTCATCCCCTTTTCTGGCTTCAGGACAGTGCCAAATCCCCAACGATTTCTCTTTCCCCTTTATTTTGGAACAAATTTGTAATATTAAATCCTTATAATTTCCCACAGACTGGAACTTCTATTTCCTAAGCCATTTTTAATAAATCACATTTCATGTAGCATTCAATAACAAACTGCCAGGAAATCTGGTTGTATCTGTTTTCAAATTTCAAAACAATTTTGCTTGAAAAAGCACGATAAAGTTCTGTATCTACTGATAATATATTTGACTTTACACATTTAGAGAGTTTCAAATCAAGATGGTGAACCAAAAGAGACAAACAAGAGTATCCCCCACCTTAAGAAGATCTTTGTAGAGCTCTGGGTACAACATTGCAACTTCAGATTTAACATCCTTGTCCAGGACTAGAGAAAACACTGGAAACATTGTGTAAATTGTGGAGTACCTGGAAGAAGGTAAAAAAGCAGTAAATTATCCAAGGTGTAGATGAGCAAGCAGAAATGCTAGTCTTCAGAAAGGAAATACAGTATTCTTGAAGTACCAAGTGACATACATATAAAAACCTGCAAATGGAACACAACAGCATTTTGCACATACAAAAAACCTGCAGGATTTGCTTTTTTAATGGCTTTTGATTAGAAACACTCAATATAGAGATGATTGGTTCAAGTACTGCAACTGGTATCACAGGGTTAGTAATGGAGCCAAGGACAGACCTGCCCTCACCCCAAAGTTTGATCTACAGTTCAAGCTTGATCCTGTTTTGCATCAGAAGGCAATGGGATGAATCTGCTCTTTTTAAATTATGTGTGTGTATATATATATAAAAATATATTTATCAGAAATCAGGAAGTGATTCCTCCCTGTTGAAGAGATTGAGTTGTCTGCTCTTTCTGCTGCTGTCAGGAGCTGGGCACTGGCTCTCACTGCTGTGCAGGCACCAGAACAGAACAACTGCCTCTTTGCTTTTTGCTAGAATCAAAGGCGCAGTTCCTGGAGGACAGCTCGCTTCTCATGTTCCAAATGTGACAAACTGTCCTTTTGGAAAGGTTCCTAGAAGTGTTTCCACTGCCACAGTTGCTCTGCTCAGTGCAGAGAAGCAGAAAGTGGACATGGACCACATCCATCTTCTGAAGTAGTGTTGTGAAACATGTAGAGTTGAGATGTGCATGTCTTGTATGTTAATTAGCACAAATCTCCTCATTATCCACAGATTTTCCACGCTATTAGTAAAAAGTGAGCTCTTACCCAATGATGAGAAAGCCTTGGTAGAGAGGAACTGAAGCAAAGTAAAATACTGATGAGAAAACAGCCTAGAAAAGAAAAGAAAAATGCTTTTCAGGCTTAAGATACTGCAGTAGAAGTAACAGCTTAAAAACATACTCTGTTCAAAATGGAACATACTTGCAGTGCGTTCTCCAAATTCCTGAAACGAAGACAGAAAAATATAACATCAACCCTTTTTATTCCTATGCAAACCTTGGATGAGAGTAATGTTTAATAGCAAACTGGAGAGCTGGACTTGGAAAACCTTTTGTAATGGAATTCCACAGAAAAGAGCATAAAGAGTTTCCTCCAAAGCCCACTGGTTTGATCAACGCTGTCCAGATGTTGTGAAGGACAGCTACATACTTATTTGAGCCACAAAAATCATCAGAGGGCTGGAGCACCTCTCCTATGAGGACAGGCTGGGGGAGTTGGGGTTGTTCAGCCTGGAGAAGAGGAGGCTCCAGTGGGACCTTACAGTGACCTTCCAGTACTTGAAAGGGACCTACAAGAAAGCAGGGGAGGGACTGTTCACAAGGGTCTGGAGTGACAGGACGAGGGGTAATGGCTTTAAGCTAGAAAAGGGGAGATTTAGGTTAGACATTAGGAAAAAGTTCTTCAATATGAGGGTGACAGACTACCAGAATAGGTTGCCCAGACAGGTGGTGGAGGCCCCATCCGTGGGGACATTCAAGATCAGGCTGGATGAAGCTCTGAGTAGCTTGATCTAGTTGGAGATGTCCCTGCTTGGACAGATGGGGTTGGACTAGATGACCTTTGGAGGTCCCTTCCAGCCCAGACATTCTATGATTCTATGATCCTACTTGTGCCTGGATGATGCCTTCACAACACAGAAAGAGTTACTCACCAATACAAACTCCAAGGATTTATTTTTTTTTGTCAGAAGTTATGGGTTTGTTTTCTGTTCTTGTTTTCAGCTGCAGAGTAAGCTAGACTGTCCCTTAAGTCTGAAATCTTTTGTCTCCATGCATTACTCTCCAACATGTTTATTCTAAAAAGGGGAGAGGGTGGAACCAGCCTTCTCAGAAATATCAAGTATTTTATGCCAAAAAAATTTAGTATTTTTAGGGAATATATCAATACACCATGGCGTGGAAATACAACTCTCAAAGAGTAACCTCTGTCCTTAACTGTAACTTTCATTCAAGTCACGACAGCTGAGAACAGAATTTGGCTTATGAACCCTTAAAAAATCTCTTTGAACTCTCCCTGCCAACTGGCAATTGTTTTTTTGTTACACTGAGGCTCTGCACACGAGTCATGTAAATTTTGTATATACCAAATTTGTTTCTTAGGTTTCCTTCGAGGAAGAGAGGAGCAGGCTGCCTCCACACTGAGCTGTTGAACACTTGGGAAGGCAACAAACATGTTTTCACATCAAACTAACAACCTCAAGTTTCAACTTGTGAAAACTTTCATGAGAATAAAGAGTTGCATCCAAAATGAAATGTAGAAACTTTACTTTTAGGTTTGGGGTTTTTACCTCTCCGTTGGAAAAACCCCTCTTGACAGTCCATTTACCTGCATTGTACTGATGCACAGGCTCCTGTGGATTACAAACTGACTGAGAGCTGCAGATCGTTTGTAACTGTTCCTTCCATGCACCATTAGTAAACGACCCAAATGTTTAAACTGAGTGATAGAGAAATCAGCTGCAAGTGATGCCTGTTTTCCTTCCTGTGTACAACAGCAAGTAAAAGCACAGTGAGATCATTTAATTATTTGAAACAAAGAAATATCGTATTATTTATTTATCACTGACAAAATTTCAAAGAAAATTTGCAATACATTAGGTGGGGAAGAGTACCTCAGCACTTCTGCCTTCCACCGGGGCTTTTAAGCAAAGAGTGAAAATATGAGGAAACTTCCCATTTGAACCCTGGCCTCCGATTCTAAGCAACCCTCTGGATTATGATTCACAACATGTATGTTAACGTGATAGTCATATCAAGTCAGTTTTGAATACAAATTTTCTGAAGTCTCTGAAGCTGACTCAATTTTAATGTGTTGGCTCACTGCAAGCAGAGTCTCTCTGCTGCTGCCAAATCCAGTCTTGTCTCTCCAAGCAGCTCCACATGTAGGAACCAGGACTCTAACCCAGCATTTGCATTCTAAACTAATGCAAACAGGTTTTAATTGTACACGTAGGGTATATGTCATCAGATTCATTCTAGCTCCAGCATTTGGAGCACCTACACCTCATTAAAAAACCCAAACCTAACCACGATGGTCCAAACAAGGAATCTGTGACGAACCAAACAGTGAACTTGAAAGTAGTCTCCTTTACAGCCAAATGATATTTCATGGTAAATCTATTGGTCTGATGTTTATTCTTGTGGAAACTTCTAACTTTCTTGCACAAATTTCCAAGGATTCATTTAAGAATTACTTGCACACTAGCTTCTGAGTTGCCGTAGAAAATCTTATTAAAACATGAAGTAATCTCACCTTTCCTTCAACTCCAACACCACAGTCAGCTTCCTGAATCATGCTAACGTCATTCCCTCCATCACCTGTAGGTCAGAGCACAGACAAAGGACATTGGTAATTAAAGAGCAGGGGCAACTTGCAACCCCACTAAAAGCATCTGCACCAAATTCTAGTATTAGAAGAAGCATTTAACCCTACCAAGAAAAGCAGGATTTTAAATACAAATAATGAATTTAAATTCTTAAACATCTTTGTTCTGTTTTTTAGTCAGGGTCACTGATCACTTTATCTGACTTGTAGGTGTGCCATTATACCTACAATGCTGAAATAAAGCTCACACAGACTAGCAATGGCATTTTACCTGATCATATTCAAGCTCTGTTTTACAAAGATACCACCACAAATATTTACGAGTAGTTTGTCACTGAAATTTCCATATGCAAAACTTCATCTTCTTAATCATCCCACAGAAACACTGTTCCCTAACTGAGCATTACCAGATGTTACAAGATGACGAGGGACTGTTTGCTCAAACGAACTAGAGGAGGGAACATCCTACATGGCCACTGCTCCCTTACCTACTGCACAGGTGAGTTTGCCAGTCCTTTCCTGGAGCAATCGCACGATCTGGGCCTTCTGTGTTGGAGCACATCTGCAGCACACAACAGCAGGGCACTGGCAAGCCAGCTCCATGAACTCATACTCATAGTATTTTAGACACACCTAATTTACAGAGATCAAAAGCGTCGTCAATGGTTGTGCTATGGCAGTTTCTTTATAAAAAGAAAAAAAATCATCCAATTTTGACTAGTGTCTCAGGGCTGTTCCTGAACAGCCTTAGGTGTTGGAGCCTACCTCCAGGGAGTCACCAGAAATAACAAGGGCACAGTCGTGTTTCCGGCGGAAGGCGTTCAGCTCTAGGTGGGCTTCTCCACGGTTAGTCACCTGGGGAAAAAGATGGGAGCTGAGGAAAGGTTTGCTTCATTGGGGTGGAAAAAAAAAACCAAAAACAAGTCTCAGAGGGAACAAAAGTACACAGTCAGATGAATATACACTCAGCAGATAGAGAACTGAGTCAAAAGAATATTCTGGGTCTGCTGCTGGAAAACAGTTGTGATCTCAGCACCCCCTTGTCCCAGAATCTGGGGTCCTGAACAAGTCTTGAGAGAGAGGCATGATTCTTACTCACTAGTCTGAATATATGGATGTCCTGTGTCCGTGTCACCAAATGCGCATTCTTGGCTGTACACGTGGCTGTCTCTAACTTATCCCCTGTCAGCATCCACACCTAAAATCCAAGTATTTAATGTATTAAATACAAAACTTAACAACCACATCTGCAGGACATCCAGAAGTACTACCTGCCATTTCAGGCATATAAAAGGACTGCTGGGATACATACACAAATTATTCTTCTAAAAAAGTCTTATTTTAAAACATACAAGAAAATTCTCACAGATGAAAGAAAGCAAAGCTTTCAGAGACTGAAATGCAAAAGTTATTAACTATGTATAACATTTTTTCTACCTGCAGAATTTTAAGATTCTTCTGATAAACCCATAAAATGCAAGCTAAAGAATGTGTATGCGTGTGTTCATGTGTCCCACCCCAGCTATTTCTCATGCGCTGAAATAAACGGGCCCTGCCGCAGAAAGATCCCTCATGGCCCTGCCTGAAACGTGGATGATGCAACTGGGGTTAGCTCACTGCTGATGTGTGCATCTGGAACAGACTAAGTTGGTTTTTGGTGTGTGTGTTGTTTTTTGGGTTTGTTTTTTTTTTTAATATACACTGCTCCTTTTATTTTGTGCTGGTAAGGGGGGGCATTAGAAAGCAGTCTCAGCAGCAATACTCGACATCAATATCCAGTTATAATCTGGCAAGGCATTCCTTCAATAGTGTAAATATATCAGAGTTTGGGTTTTTTCCACTGGTGTTTTTATTCTTCCAAGACACTGCCCAAGAATATTTAACAAAACTTTAAAAAAAAATCCCCCAAAATGCAAAAAGAAAAAAAAAAAAAAAAAACAACCAAAAAAACCCCCAACACACAAAGACTCACTTATTTGTTTAATAGTCTGAGGTTGGAAAGATATCTGATCATAATAAGATGGTCCCTGTAATGAATTACAAAGCTGCCTTCACTCTTGATTTACTTCTTGCATGCAATATCCTAATGAACATACCATTGCAAGGAGTGCTTGGAAGCACAGTGCTCGCTGTGTGAAGACATGCTCCACACCCTGACACCAACCCCAGCCAAGGTGAGGAGAAAAAAAAAAGAAGCTGCTTTGGAATAATTGGCTGGAGCACAGCGCAGGGGCAGAAAACCACAGTGCTGCTAAGAAACTCTGATTCTGCTCGTCTCAATTTTCTGCTGAAGTCTCCGCTATTTACAGGGATGGCTCCAAACAGAAAACATTTTTGGAAGTTTGTTCCAGGCCTGGAATTACACTTCCTAACTAAATCCCAAACACACAATCCTGCTTTGGATTTGCAGCGTGGCTCAAGATTTTTTGCTCACTTTGCTGACTTCTTGCCTACTTTTCTTGCCCATATTTGAATGTTTAGTCTTGGTTTTTTTTTTTCCCTTTTGTAAGTCTGGGATCTGACTGACAAGTTTTCAGAGAGACCAACTAAGCAGGCACTGCACCAGTTCCCTGGCCGCTAAGCACAGCTCAGGCTCTCTTAGATGCCAGAGCTCAGGAAACTGCAAAAAAAATAAACCAACCAGCCAGTTCTCGATTCTTTTGGCTCAGACCCCCTCTAGTGGCTACTGAAATTATATCTACTCACAGCTTCAACCCCAGCACGGGAGTTCGTGCACCAGAGACCAAACACATCCAAACCAGTCTTATTCATACAACTAGCTGAAAGAAACAATTGCCCAAAAGTGTCCTGGAGCCACCCTCCCAGCTATGCACTCAGCCTCTCTGCAGGAGCCAGAGCACATTAGGGAAGAAAGGCACAAAAGGTGACATGCCTTCATGTGCTTAATTAACATTCACTACTTCCAGCATGTTCTGTTCCCAAAGTGATGTTTAAAAAGCATTGACCAGTCCCACCATTCCCCCTTGCAAAGGGCACTTGATGAAACGTTTCTCTTGACAGGACCTCCAAGGTGTCTTAATATACTGTGCCACATACTCCAGAGGGTCTAAGTGTTCCTGCCTGGAGTAACATTAGGTTAGGCAGACCTTAATGCCAGCATTTCTCAGCGTCTCCAGAGTGGGTCTGACGTCTGTCTGCAGCTGATCCTCCACGCCGGTGAGACACAGCAGCTCCATCTCCATTTCCAGGCTCTCAATAACTGTGGCTACCTTCAGGGAGCGGTCGTGCACACTCAGCTTGGCCTGGACGTAGCGTGCCTGAGGATGGAGCAGAGCCACAGTCACTCACACAGCCAGCCTGCCTTTTTGTAGAATACAATAGTGATAGAGAATCCTAAGTACTGCCACCATCTCATCTCTGCATTAAACTGAACAGTTCTCCTTCATATTTTGCCTGCCTTGGATAAGCAAATTAGTGGTATGTGTAGAGACCCATCTAACAAACCACAGGTGTGAAGTCTGTGAAGCCTGGCTGGGTTATATTTCGGTTGCTTGTAGTTTCCCTGAATGTTGGAATGCAACAATGAAAAGTCAAAGCCAGCATATTACCCCTCACAAACACAGCTTGTTTAGCAAATGATGAATATTTGCAGAATTTATAACCAAAAAAAATTGTAAGGCAGGATTCAGGAACCGTTTTGGAGGGTCCAGGCTGGGATCCAGTTTCACACATAACACTTAAAAACCAACTTTGATTAAAACAACAGCAAGACACTGAAGAATGACAATTCTACCAGGAGGAGTAGAGAGACAAGAGGCAGTGTTATCATGAGAGGTCTGTAAGAACCGTTCCAGTGATTGTTTGTTTAAAAACACAGAAAAAAAAAATAATAAAAACTTACTTCAAAGTCTTGATACTGCTCTTCTGTAAGAGATTTCTTGGCTACAACAAGGACCCTCAGGCCCTCGCGAGCCATGTTACCACACTGGAAAGAAGAATCACATCGTAAACCATAAAGTGCATCTCAAGTAAGATGATTTATGCACAGCATTGCAGAGATGGCAACATAAGATAGCAGGTTAAGAAAATAACCGTCTCATCTGAGCAACCCTAGTGAGTCTCTAACATCTGATAAAGTGCATGAAAAACTCAAGAGGAAAAAAGGAGATCTGCAATGGTTTCTAATCTACCCCAATAACCAGAAAAAAAAAATGTCTTCTCTTCTATACCAGTGTGGCAAAACCAACCTCACTGATCTCATTTCCTTTCTCTCTAAAAGGACACAAGCCTTTGATTTGTAGACTTCATATCTTTGGCCATCAACTCTTTAAAATAAGACCAAGGTATTATTTCTTTGAAAATCAGGGGTATGGGGTGGGGAGAATCATTAACTGAAGCTACTGCTATGAACTCTGTGTCAACATCACTACCAACCTGACAAACATTTCTCAGTACAAAGCTGCCAAATGTAGTTTTGAAATTAGACCTTTCTCTATAAAATAAACACAAACACAGGATCAAGCCCAGGACAAATTTGGTGATCTTGAGTGGCAATCAGTTTTGAGCAAAACCTGTTTCATTTACAGGATTTATTCTGCATTAAATATGTTGAACTTGCCATCAGATTTCTTTGTTACTGCATATGTGTTTGGCTGAGGACTAATCCAGTTGCCAAGATCTCTGACCTTCTGGCTTGCAGATGTTTTAACAGTTATATCTACCCTGCCATGTGAACAACCTTTGCAATGTGTTGCCCTGGAGGGTGAAAAGCACCTGCATGAGAAACCTTCCATAGGTAGGAAAGACAGCTCCATACCTCCTCTTCCAGCCAGTCGTTGTACTGCACAATCCCAGCCATCACCACATCAGCCCCCTTCATGTAGAAGGTGATCTCTCCTGTTGATTCATCCTGCAGATAAAAAACAGAGTTTAAGTTGGGGTAATATCAGCATATTTGGAGTGGCCTCAAGCAAGCATAGAACAAGTTTTCTGAACATGTCACAGAAATATATGCACTGGGTCAGCCTGAAGGTCTACCTGGCTCCGCATCTTGGGGCCAAAAGGAGATGACTATTCAACTGCAGCTTGGTTACTCACAGTAGGAATTGATGCTTTAGACAAGGATAAGCAACTTTTTAATCAGCAACATGCGATTTCCACGCAGCGAGCTCTCAGTCCTGACTGAACGTGCCTTTGCAATAAATTTTCAGAGTGAGGGCTGTAAGTTATTTCATGCTTACCTGAAACAATGAAATAGATATACAAAGCTTAACAGAATAAAAATCACTGTAACTTACCCACTCTGTTCCATTATCTAGTATAAGCGTAATTAAAGCTTATGCTTGCCACAGAAAGGTTAGACTGCTGCCTGCCTTATCTGATCCAAGTAATTTGTAGGCCGCAAGCAAAGCGTATTTACATTACCACAAATTAAATCCCTTCTAACCAGGCAGATACCTAAGGAAGTCACAGCTATTAGTACTACAAGCTAATGGAAACCCTGGCAATTTCCTCAAAGGAGACAAAACAATGAGTAAGGAACAAACTGCTCTGTAAACCAAGACAGCCACCAGGGATAGGAAGAAAATAAACTTAACACGCAAAACCAAAAAGCCCAGGAAGGACTGGAAATAGACAGCTGTGAACAAAGGGAGAAAAGTACTTTATGAAAAAGAAAGAAATTAAAGAAAACACAGTGGACACTTTTTCATTCTTATATGTGTCAGTCTGACCTGCCATTACAGAAACTACCAGTGAAGGCAGTTTACATGAAGAGTTTGAGTCAGTACATAAAAGCCTAACATACTGTGGCCCTGGCAAAATGGAGTTTAAATCCACAGGGCAAAAAGACCCCAAAAACAAACAAAAAAAACCAGCAGCACCTGATGAGGATACTAAAAATGCTAAGACAAGTAAGTGTCTTTGCTAGGTAAATTAAGAGGCAGCCAACGATAACAAAGCTCCTTTACTGAGCATTTTTGCCAAACTCATGGAGGTATTCACAAGGAAGGTTCTTATAATTAAGGTTAAGCATGGCTTCAGCATCCTGAAACACCCAGCCTTCATATACTGAAGCCCACACATCCCCAAAGCAAAATGCATGTCAGTCCACCAAAACAACTAGAATCTGCTTAAACAAAACAATCCTTTTGGCAGTAGCCAAAGGTAAAGGTTTATCTACTAAATTATTTGATTACAAAGTGTCTAACAACATCTCTGTAGGAAACTGAATAAAGACTCCACTTCCCGTGCTGCAGAACTGGCTTAAGATAGTTTAGATTTTTTTGTCCAATATAAATACTGTATCAGCTATCTCCTTGCATTAGTCATTTCCTCTCACTGAGTTCAATAGGAGGTTAGTGCATTTTCATTTTATGGTAAGATCACACTATAAATCTACACAGAGATTTGCCAGTTATATTGTTTTGGAGAGACATCTTTTTCCACCATGGTCTGCCTCTGGCCACAGTTCAAAGGCTTCTTTCAATTCCAAATATGACAATAGCACTATCTTTGCATTACAACAAAGATCATTCCACACGGGTAAGAGGAAAAAAATGCAAAAAAAAAGAATGGAAAATATTGTGGTCAAACAAACAGACCTTCTTTCAAGAAGAAGCAAAGTCTGTAAATTCTATGGTAAAGAGTGGCTGCTTTGGTAGAACAGGATTTCTTAGAACTGCAATTATCAGCTACAGAAATGACAGCTGATCACAAGCAAACGAGCAGATATTGCAAAGATATCCCAAACAAAGCAACATCTGCTACTTGTTTTAATAATAACTACTACTTTATTTACTAAAAGTTATGTGTTGAAGGAGACCTTTTTATAGGAGCAAGGAGCAGCAGGGGCAACGGGTGTCTCTGCCGAGGACTTCAGAAACAGTGTTACTGAGCTGGATACAGGAATCACTTGAAGAAACTCTATACCCAGACTGTACAGGAAGCCTGACAAGATGATTGCAAAGGTTCCTGCTAGCTGAAAAAGTTTCAGTTTATAAGAATGTGCAATATCTGTATAGCTGAGCAGAAAATATTACTATTTGAATTGCACTCCCTACAGTCCTGAGCGCAGTTTCACTCTGCAGCTTCTCTCTCTCCCCCCTCCCCAGCTGCTCACTGTGTCCGTTGTCTTCTGGATACTTCACGCTACTTTCCTTCCCTTTGTTTCTGTTTTTCAAACAAGCAGCATGGTTTTAGAAGGTACACTGAAGAGGTAAACACCTTGCAAGCCGTGGATCAAAAGCAAATTGAGCGCCTACACATGCACACATGTACGTTTAATATAGGAAAATTTGACTTGACTACCTATACATGAACTCTTTTTTTTTTTTTCTTTAAGAATATGAAAACTCTGCTTGAAGATACTATTTTGGAATATACAGGAATGTGGCAAAGTAATACCCAAGCAATGAGCATCTGCTGCTCAAACCCCATGTCTACACAGGGTATACAGGGAGCTGATTTTAGTGGCTTAGCAGCAGTTCAATAGCTGCAAAATAAAGACACTCAAATAACAAGTACAACAGAGAGAGGTCATAACTTCCATTAATGGTATTTACAGTCAGGATCTGGGCTTGCTGTTGCTTCCACTGATCACAAGTGGGAGTTCTGCTGGTTTTGGCAGTAGTAATATTCCAAATAAAAATTGCAAAACAGAAGCCTTTTTCTTCCTAGCAGGGGAGTATGTAGATAATAGATAATTTTAAAGGAATAAGCTTAAAATCTAAGCCAGAAAAAAAAAAAAGGAGTCTTTCCCAAACAGATGAGAAAATCTCAGGGCATCCACTTCTCTGCTGAACATATAAATACAATTTAATGAAGTGTACCCTGGCTCACTTCTTATATCTTTGACAAAACAGCATCATATCAAAAGTTCACACTTACAGTAAACAACCTCTCTCCCCATGGCTTAATTTTCCCTCTTTTATTGCTAATATTTTTATTCTAGGTCTTGAAAAGGTTGTCTGAAGTCTCCATATCATTTTTACTATAAAAATTATTGATCTAAAGAATGCATACTTGCTGTATTCAAATGCATATGCTGCAGCTATCCCACACAGCACGAGACATTCGTGGGAACACTGATAACTGTGGACATTCGATGGCATTCGTCTGGTTTTCTAGATTCACAGATCTAACACACTGATTACTTTGTACAAGCTCAGCCTACCAGCCCACTTCAACTAACATTCCTGCCCTTGGGCATGTTTTAATATTCCAAAGCCTGGAACGACTTGAAATACAAATCTGTGGCCCCTAGAGCATACTGTGGTGTGTGATCCAGAACTTAAAAGCAATTCCTTGAGCAAAAGGAGATCCAGGTCCAAAATGCTCAGGTAGGATAACACAAATACAGCCATTTGCATGACCCTTAAACCCATTTTGCATTAAACACAATTCATCCTTTATGGATTTGTGAAAATAACTATCTCCACATATTACAGTTACACCTGTATCACCAAATCTCTTGGTAATATAACATTAAAGTTCACTGCAATACCTGTTGAATACAACCACAGAATTGCTCCATTTTACATCATCCCTTCACAGTGACACTTCTGACAAGGGCTGTGCTCTTCCAGGGGCCCAGACAAGTTGAGATTTGTGAAGCTACCAAACATCAGCCAACAAAGCAGACCAAATGAATCTGCTATTGATGAGGCCAACGTGCAATGCTGATCCCAACTGCTTCTAACTATCTATACCAAAGGGTCCTCCTCCCATTGTTGTACCTTAAAATATGTTAGGCAGAAGGTATTTTTACACCCTATTTCCAGATACCCCAAAATAAGCATGCAGCAATTCCATGTTTTACCACAAAGTAAACAGAGGGTGAAAACAGAAAATAAATAAATAATAATAATTTTAAGATAAACAACACACCAATCTTACCTGTTCTCCCCACCCTAAATAACAAAGCTGCAGATCCCATTAAATGGTGCAACAAGTCATATCTTACCCTGGGGATTATAGGGTTCATATTCATGTTTTAGATTCTTGGTACCAATTATCTGTCTGTGCCCTCAGTAAAAAAATAACAGGGATGCTTTAATTATTTAAAAAAAAAACAAAACTACTCAGACTGCTTCACCTTGTTTGCTCTGCAGGCAAATGGAAGTGCCTTACCATAGCTGGGTTTATCTTACTAACATTGATTCTCTAGCACTATTTTGAAAACTAATGATGATAATTGTGATAACTGATCTCAGCTGGTCTTAACACCCACACTTCCTTTTTGTTACTCCTTTTTAAGGTAATTTTTTTCTGAGAATCCAATCTTATATTGTACTTGTGCATAAACCCATGAAGTTATGTGTACAATTTCAGTTGCTGCTGCTAAAAGTGCTTGCAAAAATGCAGCCTTTTAACTTAACTTGGCTATTTTCAAACCCTGCTCATGATGCTGTGTTCTCAACATGGCTGTGGCCTCTGTTAAACAACCCCCTCCAAATTTCCAGTTTCCTGTAGCTACAAGTACTTCCTCCTGTGGTGCTGTACTTCTGCAGGGTTTGAGAGGACATTTGATGCCTGGCAGAGATCTGAGGAGCACTTCCACAAAGTGGAAAGCACTTTGCACAAAACCACTGACAATATCCTAGAGTTTGTTGTGGCATCAGTCCAGGATCCCCTTCCTCCTTCCCACTTGCTCCCATCTGCATCACCCTCTGCTGTACCACCACAACTGCTTCGGAGATGCAGTGTAACTGGACCTGAGAATCTGCTCAGGGTTCCTGCTCCTGGCTGACCTCGAGGGAGAGAAAGCACTTGTGACCTAGGTCAACTCACAGCCCCAGTACACTGAATAGTTTCTCCTTCCCCCTCTCAGCTCTGCCAGCATGACCACAGCAGGCACACAAGCTTCTAGAAAGACACACCCACAACCCCAGGGACAACCCCAGCTGACTTCAAAGTCAGCTCCATCTTCCCCGAGACACTGCTGGTGCCTGTTCCCCTGGAGAGTCCTGCCCCTACCAAGCTCCTCTTCCTCCTGACCTGTGTCAGCCACTGTGCAAAGGGACACAGGATTTGGGTCCACAGGTCACTATTTCTTTTGCTGACAGTGCTGGCTTCAAGTTTTCTTGCAACAACAGAGAGGTAACACAGCATCTCTACTGATTATCAAAGCTGCTGAGCCTTGGTGCAGCACACACAGCCCAAACACTCGGATTTTAGCTCTGTTATGTCCCACCAATCCCTCCTGTAGCTGCTTCCACCTTACATACTTGTAGCAAAAATCCTCTCCCAGCATTCTGCAGCATTTCCAGGGCCCTTGGTTTCACAGCCAGAGTGAAACCCTTGAACTCCCTCTTCCTTCCCACACCATCCCAGAGGCCCTGCTGCACCACCAAGGAGTTGTCTCCACAGCTGGTGGCAGTGCTGGCTGCTGGCCTGGCTGGACATCCATCCCCAACCTAACTTTGTCCTCAATGACAACTGCACAAAAACACACAGGGAGGTGTATGGCAGAAACCCACCCTGGAGCACATGTGAAATTTGAGCAGGAAGAAGCTGGAGTTGCAAAGGACACACACCCCGAGTGCCTGCAGCTTGGACTCCTCCATTGTTTTGAGGAAGGGATCAAAGATCAATAAAATAAAGATGTCTGAGGGCACTACAGCACTTGCAGCCAAATACAGCCAAGGCAAATGATGTACCACTAAACACACCCAGCCATAAGATGCTATCAGCTCAAAGCAGAGAGCCAGATTACAGCCTGAGGTAGAGGAGACTGCAAAGCTCAGCCAAGAAGAACAGCAGAGCTGAGAGCAAGTGTTTGACATGTTTCAGGTTGTGTTAGCAAGAGGTTTGTGGAGACATGAGAGCTCACCCAAAGCCACTTACCCGAACGATTATCCCCATGCGCTTGCTCTCGTAAGTGAAGGGGAAGATCTGGAGGATGGTGAAGTTCAGGATGTGGCCACCCGGTGTCCTCAGCTGCACGGAGGACTGGTCTCTGCCCACCAGCGTTAAGCCCACGCTCTCGGTCCACTGTACCAGGGCCACCTGAGAGGAGAAGGCCACGGTGAGGGTGGCCAACCCATGCCACACCTCCCCAGGGCAGCACCAGAGGGAAGGGATAACAGGTGGGGACCACAAAGAACTTCAGTAGTCATTAAGGGTGCAGTAGAATGGGTCTGTTCACACATGCAGATTCTCCTATTTGTTCTTTCTAGTGGGCTCTTCCAGAAGTTCCAAGCTTACTAACAGTATCCTGGGGCTTTGGGCAGCCCAGCTCCTGTCTGATTCAGCTGCCAGGCTATCCTAGGCTCTCTGCAGGAGGCTGGCTGGTTGGCTCCCTGCCTTCCACTGACACATCCTGAAGGACAAAACTTCAACAGCAGCAGGCACGGGTACCTTCCAACCAGGCCTGAGGTGCCCAAACCTCTGCTCAGGCACATCAGGTAAACCTCTTTACAAACACTTACTTTTGAATGTGCTATTTCACAGCTTCCTGTTTAGGAAATCAAGAGTTCCAAACAATGCATTCACCCTGGACTTACTCTATCAGAGCCAGAAAGACATGCACAGCACATTAACATTTCATATCAAGAAACCAAACAAAATGAGCTCTGTGTTTACACTGTTTTGTAGTAACAGTTCATCAACAACTTCCAACCTCTGTAATGATCAGCAAGACAGCTGAAGGCTGGTTCACACACACCTCTTACCACAGAATCCCTACTCCCCAAACATTATAAAAGTCCCCAAACAAACAACCCAAACAAACCCCAGATTGTTCAAGGCACATCCTCATTTAATTCATTTAATTGAACTCGTGTAGGTTATAATTTTGATTGCCACTTCCAATATTAAAGGACGTACAACATTGACTTCTTTACAAGCTCTCACTAGATTGCAACTATAGCCATGATAGAAAACCAAAGCCTTTAATTTTGCTTCCCTGATGATCCCGCCGGAATTCTCACCTCAGCTGACACATTCATCTAAGACTGAGCCTGCTGAGATAGGAGTGTTTAATTCCAGAAGCTGTCTTGGGCAGTAACGGATGGGAGCAGCAGCTGACATGAGCCCATATATCACTGGCCTCCAGAAAGGATCAAGGGATACCTTCTCCTAACAGACACAAAATACTGGAAGTATTCTTCTGTGGAATTCTCATGCTATTTTCAAAGACATGAGAGTGCTGGACACACGGTTTCTGCTGACTTGAAGGTTAATTATTCTTTGTGACTTTCGGGTTCTGCCTTTATTGCCTTAAGTGATAAAAACAGAATTTCTTTTGGGAAATCACATACACGAGATACAGATAAAAATGAAACAAAGATTTGCAGTCACAATTTTACTACATTAATTCATACAATTTGGTCTAATTGGAGAATCTTTTGTGAACTCAGCTCCCTCTCATCCACAATTAGGCTTAAAAGACAATCTAAAATAAACTTTTCCTTTCAAAAAATAGTCTTGTATCACCAGATTAAAACAAAAATCAGTTGAGTTTACTTTACCTTCAAAGACCTTTACATCAATTTGAATCAATATTTGGTTTAATATTAGCAAATTTTTGCAGGCTTATTCACAAAGATTACAGCAAATCAAAGGCTCTTTCAAGCTTATCTTTTTCAAAAGTTTCTTCAAGCCATCCTTGGTGCATTAAAGTGTGCAGTTAGATAATCCTCTCAACAGTCTCCCAGAGCAGAGATGGCGCTTGGGTTTCTAAATACTCTGGTTAATAAATAATTATTGAGAATTTTTCACAGCATGATGTGAGGTGATGTTCAGTGTGTGCAGAACGGGCTCTTCACTTGCCCATGCTGTAGATACAAATGTCTCAAGACACAAATCTCTGCTCCCAGCTCAGCCTGTTGAAGCATCTCCTTAGCTACTTTCTTTCAGACACCTCCTCCCTCCTTTTCTCTGCCAGCACCTCAATTAAATGCGTATGGTTATGGTTTGGTGGTGACCTGGCAGTGCTGGGTTAACAGTTGGACTTGATCTTTAAAAGGTCCCTTCCAACCAAAACGATTCTATAATTCTATACATCCTATGTCAGGAAGCATTTAAAGATCCTGAAAGAAACACCTTGCACAGAGGAATAAATGGATGAGCAGCACCTCAGGGGTGCCACACCATGCACATCACACACTTCAAATTAACTGCAGTGCACTGCACAATGCCAGTTATTTTGGATGGCCTTGAGACCACAAAAAGGTACCTCAATGGAAGGGGAAGAATAATGAAAGAAATCCCCTCTTTCCATGCTGGCTCAAGCAGGCATGGATCCTGTCAGCCCTTAATGGCCCTCAAATTTGAATTTGAGGTGAATTGCATTCAGCACTGGAGGGGAAGTGGAGCTGACCCCTCTGAACGTGCCACTTCCCAGCCTTTCTAGTACTTTATGGATGATTACTGAGAGGGAAAGTGATATAATTTTGAAGGGTTCCTATCAGATGTACTAAAAGCATTGACATTCCCATCCCCATTCAACAGGCAACACAATGGGCCTGGCCTCTTGGAAGTGTTGTGGCACCAGTGGACAACATCAATGGCAACAAAAGTGTTGATGGCTCCTCTGGCAAGGCCTGAGCACCTCAGGACAGGAGCTCGTTCCCAGCTCCACGTGAGACAGAAGAGCTTTACTCTGTGCTGTGCAAACAGATAACCAGAGGTGCTCTCAGTCACAGCAAAAAGATGAGAAACATTCAAGATGCAAAACCATGTTCACAGCTTAAAATGAGGAGATCTAAAAGCAGGCTTGAAATCTCTCAGACACCTTCGTGAAAGCCCATGCACTGATGAGGGGAAATCAATCAAGTCCCTGACCACACTCCAGGAGTTTGCAGCTTTGTCCAAGCCAAGTCACACACAGATCTGAGCATCAGAAAGCAGAACAGCTACGGCAGCTCAGCACACTATCCCCCAAACTTTGCTCTTCCTGACAACTGAATTACCCAAGCCACCACTGAAGTGGATATTGACTAATAAATTTCATTCCAAAGAGACAAATTGATTCTTCTGTGGCATGAGTTGCTCTACAAATGTCCCGTTTAGGGTTGCCTAGGCAGACAGACAAGAAGCAGAAACCAATTGATCCGTGCACCCTTTCATGTCCTGGCAGCTGCAGTGGGTTGTCAGGGTTAAAGACTGTTTGCCCAGGAATCTCAGGCACTCTTATCTCTGATCAGATTATATCTATTTCATTTCCCCTGTTAGTTACTGTATGGCCACAACTGACAACTGGCTCACAGAGCCCCAAGGCTGTAACCGATATCTGAATAAAGATACTTCAAGACTTCTAAATGGCAGCATGCACAGGAAACAAATTTAGGAAATGCTGCTTTCTGTTACAGGAAATGAATCCTATGCCAACTGGTAGAAATTACCCTCGCTGTTAAAGAGAATACACGTTTTTGTACTCCTTTCATAAACTGACCTTCCCTCCCACGGCAATATTTTATTGATATAGCATTTCAAAGGCTGGCTTGAACAGGAGTCCAAATCTATTCCCCTACAGGGAACGTTATTTAACAGCATCCCTCTCTTCTCAAGGACTCAACTTGTGCTAATCCTGCATTTTGTACCATCTAGTATGACATACAGAGAGCATGTCTAAACAATATTTGTACATCTAAGACCTACAGACAACATGTCCTTGCTGCAGCAAAGCGTATCTGATTTCTGAACCCACTGTAACTCTCTACCTTAACTAGACACCACAAGAAAGGAAAAAAAGAATTTAAAAAATAATCTTGGACAGATTAGTTACTGTGCTACAGTAAAACAAACAATAATCCCTTGGGTATTTGAGACAAATTGCTGCATAAATATTTTAAAGACAGAACGGTATAAAGTAAAAAAGGAAAAGAAAAATTGCTGATTTCACTGTATAATATATATAATCATATATACAATACTATATAATACAGTATATATGTAAATAAACAAGGGATCTGTGCAAAAAGAGCCAGTAGACACTTTAGGGAAAAAAAAAAAAAACAACACAAAAAAAACCCACAAACCAACAAAAAAACAAACCAAAAACAAACAAAGAAACAAACAAAAACAACCCACACCTTAAATAGATATCACAAAAATTATCATCTGGAAATCATTCAGAACTTGCTTCAATCCAAAGGCAGTCACTTTCTGTAAGCTGTGGTTACGGGGAAGAGCAACACATTAGAGGGGCAAAGCAGGTAAGCAAAACCCTGATGGAGACGATGTGCTGGGGGAGGACACACACGCACACTGCTCTCCAGCTCCAAAGCTGGGGAGGAGCAAATGCCTGGGGTCACTGCAGGAACATCAGTGGAGAAGGGAGGAAAAGAGGCAAAGATGCAGCTTTTATATAGTATGGAAAAAACTACATTATAGAAAATTAATTCATTACCTACTTTGGAAGAAAAACACTCTAAGGAATATTTTGAATGTATATGAAATGGAGAAGCTAACTATGTGACAGTCTTTCAGTAATACACAAAACAATTTCAAAATCCTCACAGAGCTGGGCTTCTAATGAATAAATTTACTTCTATGTAAACAATTTCTCACCTCTAAAAACTAGGAAAGCCAGCTTTTCTTCTGGTGTCAAAGGTGAAAAGGTTATTATCAGACACAAATCTGTTTTATTTGGAGCAGTAAATGGAAGAACCCTTTGAATGTAGTCGAATGGGTTATATGACCTCACACCATCAGTGGGATTCTTATGGGAAGCTTAAAACTTCAGCCTCTTTCAATGGCACAAAGCAAGAGTAATTGTACAAATTAAGAGAAACCAAATTGGTTTACCTTGGTTGCACTAAAGAAGATGTAGCCAAGAAGAAAAACCAACACGTGAAGCTGTAATTTACTTCTCCTGTCTTCATCACAGAAGGAAATAACATTCTAATTTTTTTTTTTCAAATTTTGCAGAGGGTGTATTGAACCTGATATCTTCAGTGTTCAGTAGAAGTCTCCAGCAAGTCTCTGGAGAACTGTAAAGTTTCCACCCTGTAACTGTAAACTTGCGTTAAGTAACTGTAACTTACCTATGCAGGGTAACTGTAAAGTATCACCCTGCCTAGCCCTGGCTGGACTGGGTGCTGGCAGAGAACTGGCATGGCACAGCTTTGCTCTGAGACAAACTCCTGTGCACTTCACTTTGCAGGATTAATTCAGGCTCCAGGTCTCCCCAGCCACATGGGATGGGATGTGTCCTGGGTTAGCAGTGCTACCCAACATGACTTATAACTTTTCACTTGGTCTGGTAGTTCCAACACCTTGCAGATCAGGAACAAGCGGCCTTGTAGCAATGCTCTAACCCCCTGCCACAAGTCATTCACCCCCCAGACAAGAAAATATTGCCTGTAATCTACCAAACATGGTCAAAGAGATTCGTGGCGTTGCACTGCAAAATATACCCTGGACAAAAGGCGCAGTAACGTGCAAACTCTACGATGCAGAGGCTGATACAACAAATACTAGTCACCATGTAGCTCTGTAGCTTCAGGTAGAGTGGCAGATTTGGCTGAAGTATATTGCACTTACAGTCTGTTCACCAGAGCAATAAACGCATTACAATACCACCCTCTTTCACCAAGTAATTTTTTTTGTTCTTCAGCAACAAACCAGGCATATTCATATTTTTATACAACAAATGAGATACTGACCTCATCAGGACTGGAGGCCTGGTACACTCTGCAGGAGTCCTCATAGTGTCTCTCGGCCTCAGCCTGGTCGGTCACGCCGTTGGACTCGTACACTGGGGTGACGTTGTGGCAGAGGGCGATCGCCTTCACAGCCTCGTGTACACGGCTGCTCATGCTCTTGCGCACCTTCGTGGCTAAGGTGAGGCCCTTCACAGCAGGTGTGTCCTGAGATTGCTTATAAACAAGAAAGCAGAATAAAGTGTTATTGTAGGAAAAAAACCCTTAAGTTCTTACTTCTGTGAGAAGCAGCTGTGCAAACTCTTAGGTCTTTAGGAATGAGATGCACTTGCCGTACACCTTAACTCAGATCACTACTAAGAACACACCTCGGTGTAATGCAGGTTCTTTACCATTGGTACTGGTGGAGTAAAATGCTCCAAAAGATTTTAGAACAGTATGCTGATCCAAACACCAACTGGTGAAAGACCAAAGTTTGAGGGCCCACTGAAACCACTTTCTGCTCCATATAATACAGTGGCCTTGAAAATTTAGAGCAAATTTGGTTTCACATGAAAGAGAATATAACTGCCAAAAAGAGAAAACAGATGACTCCCATGGACCTAGAAAATCTTAATTACATTCATTTAATTTTTAATACTATTTTTAGTATCAGAATGGGAGTCTTCATATAATTGCACAATTACTAAATTACCCCGGTTGAAGAAGGGATGCACAGTGATCTAGTTTCCTGCTCTGTTAACCTTTAGTGTCAAGAGGACAAGAGTTTCACTTCCAGGTCAAAGGCCACAACATGGTAAAAAAGACTTAAGAACTACAGTTCAAAATGAATGCCAGCAAATGCTTCTCATTATAAGGAACCTCACTTGGTAATTGTAAAGGTTTTATGAGACATATCCTTCACCAGTGTGATTCCATGAGCTATTTTCCACACTAACGATTAGGACACGCATGATCTTCAAATTTAATATTGCTGCTCATCAGCACTGTTTCAACAGGCTTTAACAAAATCAAACAACAGCAAACCCTCAGCTGAAGTGACATTAAAGATTCGATTGACACAAAGCACTAGTCACATACTGGACTAGTCAGTCACTAGTCAGTTATTGACAAGTATTGAATACTTTGGCAAATAATTAACCAATAGTCAAGTTTTCTCCGAGATCAAGTACAAAATGAGGGCAAATAGATCTGAATTCTGTTTTTTTGGTTTGGTTTGAATTTTTTAAAGTACAGTCATTTAAGGATCTCAACACCAAGAGAAGAACCAGATGCTAGGAAGTCTGTGAAAGCAGCGGAGGGAGAAAGAGATGTCTAGAGGAACTGCAAGTTACCCGAGACATATGCCAGTAAAATAGATACTCAAAATATCGGGTATTTATCAACTGTCATATGTTTAGTTAAAAGCACATTGTAGCCTGACAGTCTGCCCAGGGAAGAGCTACACCACCAGACAACCACTGAGGTAAAGCAAACCTGCTGTGCATCTTTACCAAAACCTCAAAATAAAGATCCCATTGACAGTACATGGTGCCTTTTCCCAGGCAAGAATGCTGGCTCCATGTTTCACTTTGGGGGGGGGTATAGAAAGCAAACTTCAGTCTAAAATCCCTAGAGCAAAGCAAAACCAACGTGATGTGAAAAACCCAGTTCACTGCAGTGGATGTGCATGCTCAAGGAAACACATGGGCACTTAAAAAAATTACTTTTGTGGTTTCTGTAGCAGTTAAGCAATTCCACAAGTACTCAGAAATGAAAATGCTTGACATATGACAGGGGAGCAGTTACCCATCACTAATGTCTGCCAATTGCAACACTGGAATCACATTTTACAGAAGAAAAGAATCTAATTGTTGCTAAGTCACAAAAAACTTATTTCTAGCTGCAGTTGAAAGAATGGTTATTAACAGAAAATGAAGAATAATGCTTCCATGATTACATCATCAGTGACAATTCTTAAATAAGTATCACTCAGAGGGGTGGAACATCAGCCATTGATGGTTGATCTTTTCTAAAGGCAGTAATATCCTGAAGTAAAACCTCATCCCTTGTTTTACAAAGGAAATGCATGCATCTATATGAAGTTTCAATTAATAAGCATCTTGTTTATTTGAACATGCTAAGAAACACAGTTTGTTGACCCAGACAAGTCAGACAGCATTGCCTGGTTATCATGCAAAAGTGAAATAAAAGTCTAAGCATAGAAATGAGGGCCTTTTAAATGCTGGCTCATTCCATGACACAGAAAGAGGAATGCAAGGGAGAGACTTCCCAAAACAGGATTTTCCTGTTCTATACTTTACATGTTGACTTTGCTGCCTTCTTTAGGCGTAGATAGTTCTCAGAGCAGATGTCAGTTATGCACCACATAACTAGTGCATCAGTGAAACAATTTAACTTTTACCATATTCTTTTTTAACCATCAGGCTTAAAGCAGTGATAATGGTGCACAGCCCTCTGTTACTGCTTACTGAGTACTGATTTCTTTCATTACTGCCTCAGCACACAGCATTTCAAACAGCAACTTAACCCACTAAACATCACCCAGTGCCAATTTTTCAATGAAGCTGTGTTTGAGGTAAGTGGTGAATACCTAAATAAAAGTATGTTATTTTACAGTCAGACCTCAGCCAGACACAGAGTTATGCTTCCAGATCTGTGTATGTGCTGTGGCAGTTAAAGACTGGTGGATATCAAACGATCTACAAATGTAATAATCAATAATGATAACATTTATGTATGAAGCATCCAATGACCTTCACACTTTTCCAAAAAGTAATAGTTAACAAGCTGATCCCTGCTATATTAATTCATCATTAGCCCAGTGACCAGGAAAACCGTTTTATGAACAATTTAATTCTACCTGTGTGTATATACTGAATATATGACTCTGCACTTCATCCATGGAGTCCAGACCATAAGCTACCGTTCCCAGGTGAAGTCGCTTGAAGACCATCTCATTCTGTGTAAGAGTTCCTGGAACAGAAGCAACACCAGACATGGTGGAACCAACAAACCTATTACCCAGCACACGTTCTCATCCTTGCTGTACCCAAAATTGAAGAGAAACTGTCCAGAAGCTGAGTCACTCACTGCATCAGGCTCTCAAAACAGGCTGAGGCCAGCAAAATAGACAATATTAACAAATCTGAGGGTTAACTCTCCCAGGAAGTAGTGGTGCACAGTACTATGCCAGTAAATAAGAATGAGATTCACCCCAAAGTCAATGCTAGCAAGAGCTGCAAGCATAATTCTGGTCCTGTTGGAACCAAAGAAAACTGGAAACAACTTCAGTGAGATCAGGATTTTAAGTCAGACCGAGCTTTTAATTGCAGCTTAGGTCTTCTGAATTCAAGCTCAAATTCAGAAGTGTAAGGACTGCAGCAGACAGAGTGATAGTACATTCCTGCCTACATATGTAAGCCATCTTCATCTGGCTCTGAACACTAACTTCAAAAGCTGTTTTTTATTTTATTTTTACCCTCAGCTTTTGGTTTCATAGCACACTAAGTGTTCTTAAATAATATTATAGCACTCTATTCCTGTCATATCTTATTTATTTAGTAACTGCGTTCAAAACAAAACAAAGCAATTTTTTTTTCCAAGAACTGATTAAATCATATTTTCAAAGTGACAGAAAATGTGTATTTCTTCTAGTCCAAAGAAATCTTACATTATACCCTCTGGTTGGCCAAAAATGTAAAAAAATCCAAACAACAATATACCATGACTCTAAATTGTTATTTTCTAAATAGATACCTGTTTTGTCAGTAAGCAGATAGGATATCCTCCCCAGCTGCTCAGGAATGGTGCTGGACCGAACCACAGTCCCAGGGATTTTGGAATCTCTGCGGATCACCCAGCTGTAGACAATTTTCCCCATGTCCAGATTCACACGTAAACTATGCAGGAGGAAGAGGAACAAGAGGAGGTATCACCAGTTACTCTTTGGGAAAAATCATCGTGAACTGCCACGGAGCAATGAAAGGACAAGTATGTTAAAAGCCAGTGGTCAGGGGGCAAAAGGAGAGGACTGTGCGTTGCTCCAGTGTTACTGTAATTCAAAGCCAGATGATAAAATGTGTTAAGAAGAACAGACAAAATTTGAGAAGACAGACACAGACAAGTAAGGACAGCATGACTGATATGTGGACAGCAGGTGAAAAATGGAACTGAAATGAATCCCAGACCTACACCGAAAGTAACAATCTACTTATTAATATAGTTATTAAAGTTTCAGTTCTCTCTAAGAGGCAGCTGGGTCCTATTACACTACATGCTGTATACATAACCTTCCTTTTCCAGTTTTCACTCTGCTCTTATCAAAGTAACCAGGTAGTCCAAACACTGAGAGAAGGAGCCTTAAATGACTAATCCAGAGCTTGAGTTAGTGAATGGGTGAATATGTTGAACAAATTCAGCAGAAAAAACAAAGCAATTTTTATGTTTAAACAGTAATTTGATTTCTATTTCTAGATTTGCTTAGCTGTCACATGAGGAAGAGATAAGAGTTTATGTGCTTGTTCATACTAGAAGCATGAAGTAGGACACAAAGCAAGCAGTATTTTGCTGGGAAGAGTTAGCAATTGCCTTACCTAATGGGAATGATGTTTGAAAACAGAAGGAGAAATCTGATGATCTGAAGATACCAACGGCCAGCGAAATGCTGAAGGGCCACCATGACAAGTGAGACCACCACAAGAGCTCCAAATAGGATCTTGGTAAGACAGTTCACTTCCAAATCAAAAAGACCAATCTAAAGAAATAAAACAGACATTTTGAACACACAAATGAAGATGTTAGCTCAACATAATATTCACAAAAAGAATGAAATGCTGCAAAGAGCCATTCACCACTAGTCAATTTCTCTTTTTAAATATTAAAAACATATTTAAATTTATAAACAATACTGTCACCAGCTTATTAAATAAGACTTTCACCCTTTGGAAGCTCAGCAATGCTTGAAGAGGTGCAAAAGGACTCATGCTGCCAAGAGCTGCATGATAGAAACCTCCCTGCACCTTGTCTTAGCTTTAGTGCAATAGAAAAACATAGCAAAACAAGCTTTCCTATTCTAACTGGAACTATCTCATTATAACCATATAAAACTGTACTTTTGCCAATCTTAAAGATAAGTGAAAAGACACATCTGTAACAGGATCAAAAACAATCTAGAAATAGGTTCTGCTGTGGTATCTTAGGCTGGAAGATATGAATCATTCCTATGAGGTTGTCCCTATAGTGTGTACACAGAGCATTTGGAAGGCTTTTCTTTAAAAAATTATTACTTTCTGCTCCTTTTTATTTATTACAGGACTGTTTTCTAACCATACCTTACTTCTTGGGTTTGAAGTATTCATCACACTGCGCAGTTCCCTTCCAGTGTAGAGGACAACTCCCACAACAGTACCTAAACAAAGCAGAGCCTGCATCAGCTGAAGAAAAACAACCTCCCCTTCTTTCCTTTTGAATGTAAACACTTGATGGAATCAAAGGCTTAGTAGTTGGGAAGGATTTTTACCAGGTTAATTTCAGAAGCAATACCAACCAGAAGTTAAAAAAGCAGTACCTGAAACACAAAACCTTTGAAAACATGGACTTGGAACAGAAAACATCCCAGAAAAAGTCAGTTAATCTTCACGCAGCCCATTTTGTTGAACTTGATACAGCATCACAAACTGTATCAACTAATGTGCATGTAAAGAGAATCCAACTGCTTGCCTCTCAACTTTCTGTGAGCCCATTTTGATGTCAGTTGTCTCTTCCCAATATAAATAGAAGTTGCTAAAGATGGAGGATTTCTTGGTTTTCCTCCTACCACTTTGAATCCCACTCAGGTGTAAGCTTGCCTTACACCAGATAGTAGTCCTTCACTGTCAAAAATCAGTGCTCTGAGCTACAGTTTGTCTTTATTAATGAAGGTTGCCACAATCACAGTAAATCCAATGAATTCCAACAGCTTTCAAAGAGAGAATTACCTTATTTTAACATCTACAATTTAAGTATTTGTGTCTAATTGCTGTTCCCACTGGAAGGGGAATCATACCAACTCCTACCTCACTGTAACAGATGGAGCTGCTGGGAGCCTATCAGTGTATTTTAATGCCATGTCCCACAGTTGCTAAAGAGCTGAGAGAACAAAGTTCTCCTTTTTCTTCTCACAAAAACATAATACAGCTTAGCACCACAAATGACTGGTTTTCTACAGATTTCTCTTAACGATTTTGCAGAAAGCTATAAAGAAAAAGCTATCTACCATCAAGACTTTAAAAGCTGCTATTGCCAAAGTCTAATTTTTTACTAGAAAATTTTAGAGGTCTGTAAAAACGGAGAACAACAACATTAACAAAAAAAGCACTGCTGCAAATACATTGCCATTTTATACTCTGCTATTCCCCTGCTGCTGTTAATGATCAAAGTTCACAAGCTGTGAGTGAATTATTTTTAAATAGTGAGTCAAAAGAGGTGGTTTCTACAAATATGCTGGGAAACATTCCTTGGAAAAAAAAAAATACAAAACCCCCAAAAAAAAGCAACACACAAAAAACCCAAAAACAACCAAAAAAATCACTGGAGCCAGATGGCAGGTGGTGGCAAGATCATCACAATTCAAATCAGCAGATGGTACAGCTACTCCAAATCAACCACAAACAGTCAGAGTCAGACCTGTTCCTCCCAGAGCAGATGGAGAAAGCCACATAGCTCCACTTCATCTTACAAGCAAAGGCTGCTCCAGTGAGAGGGCATCACCACCACCTGACAGCTTTCACTTACAGAGGTAAAAAGAATAATATCCCCATTTTTTCTTAACAGAAATAACCTATAACATGCTATTTATTGTTGTCATAGAAGAAATAAAAATGAGTCTTATATTGATCAAGTCAATCAAAATGAGTGGGAAATCCTGCCAGGGCTAGAAAACAGCTTGAAGGCACACTGGTATGTATAAAAAGAGTATTTTATGGACACTGAAAACAGACTATATTGAATAAACCACTTGAAATAATAGGAATAACATTTGCCAATGTTTTCATCAACGGAACTCAGAAAGATGTCTGTCTACAAATAACTTATTCAGAAAGGAGGACTGGATTAAAGCAGTAAGATCATTTGAGCAGAGTGGAAGTCATTGCACTCCTTGACGCAGATGCCAGTATCACCCAGGGCTTCCAACCAGCACTGCAGGTGGAGCAGAGCATGCACTGTGCCCTTCTTTGGGGAAAACTGTCTACACCCACGTGTAAACTACACACAGCTGAGTGTACAGCAGAGAAAAAGTTTTTTACTCTCAGCAGGCACTGGCTGTGAGTGTGCTGAGAGCAGCAGAGCATTTCTCCATGACTTTGGTAGGACCCTTTACCATAACACACCTCTGTGTCAGGCTCAGCCACAGCAGTGTGAGATCTGCTATGGTTTAAGAGCTGGTACAATTTAAAGCTTCAATACAAGAGCAAGCAAAGCCCCCCTGAGAAGGGGGGACAGGACAGCATCACACAAAAAATGGCTTTCTGTTCCTCCATCTATTCTGTTCAAAAGGAAGATGACCTGAGACTCATGCATCAAGCACCCTGATGGGTATGTGAAGCTGCCAGGCTGACTACACGTCTGCACTTAAGAGGGTAGGAAGGCAGGTTACCTACTGCATGAGAACTACTGATCTGTAAACATAATTTACTTGGTTAAATTGTATGTGAACTAGTTTTTTTTTTTTATGATCCCTTGGTCACAGCACTGCGACAACACTGTGATACATTTCAAAGAGTCAGAGCAGGATTAGATAGATACAGGACTAAAATTTATTCACTGCTTTCTCCTTTTAAAAGGGCAGTCTTTTCAAGGGTTTAGAAAAGATCTTTTAATCTCAGGCATTGTGAAGCTTATCATAGATATATATAAACCAAAATCTGTCAAATGATTAATTTTTTTTCTTTTTTGAAAGTATGTAAGACATACTCAATGGAAGCACTTACCTGGAAATCTTTCATCTTAGCTTCTGTTACCAGAACCTATTTGCCACCATTTCTGTTACAGATTAGGATGTCAATGTGGAGAGCAATTAAGTGCTATTCTGGTCCTAGATGCTAAAGAAGTGCCCAAAGGCCACTTCAATTCTTTCTCATCTAGGAATGTCCAAGGGGCAATTAGACGTCAGCTCAGCTCCCCAGAGGTGTTAAGACAAGTGAGAAACCTCATTTCAACTGCTAATTTCTCCAGCTGACAGATTATTATTCCATTACAAACAGACCTTTAAAAATTGTTAACATATTCCCTTAAAAAAAAAAATAAATATATATTTATACATGCCTCCATCTTACCTGATGCAATCACTGTGCTGGCCCATAGGGTGTTTTCTATGCTTAAACTTTCATTCACTGGAGGGTCACTGTCCTCCTGCAACAGGATAAAAACAAACAAACAACTTGTCAGTAGTGTGAAAGGTCAGTGGATGACAGTTACACAGAAGTGTTTGAAGAGTGACACTATGAATGTTGGTAGAGGGCTTCTTGATAAGATGGAGGATTTTCATAAACCCAGATGAATCTCTGGGTGGGTTAAGAACATGAGCACTTTGTTTCAGTGGAGCAGGAGGGTTGAGAGAAAAAGAAAAAAAGAAGAATCTCTTCAGATACCTCTGCCTCCTAATTCCTCCAGGAACCATAAATGAGAAAGGGATTTGTCAGCAGCACTCCAGGGACTACAGGAAAACGTTCTGTCACTTGGCTCATGCAGATTAATAGCATTTCTCCTGCTGCTGCAAGAACTCACTGAAAACCTGTTTGGACTGCTCAGTGATGCCTGGGAAGTTGCCCAATATGCACCAGAGAAGAGTTACAACAAAGCACAATTCCTCTTAAGCAACAAAAGATTAATTCTACACAAGTATACTCTTGCACAAGAAGGTAAATGAAACTCTTTGCAGGTTTTATACAAGAACTGCCTCCCCAAGCCACTCAAACTCCTCTTCTATGTCAGCACTATCAAACCAGATTATATTGTGCCACATAAAAGGGCAAAACCTACAATTTTGAAGCGAAATACCATCAGAGATTGTATTAAATACCAAATACCATTACAGCTAAAAAGCTGTAACTGCCTCCTATGGGTTACGAAACCATTTGTTCTCTGAAAGTTCCCCAAGGGTACTTAGATGAATCTCTCAAAATTTTCATAATCCTGCTGGGAGGAAAAATCCCCAACCTTTTGCCACAAGCAGGGCAAATGCATCTTCCCAACAAGTCAAAAGACTTATATGTTTTTAACGGTGATATTTCACAGTGGCTCTGAGCTGCTGCTCTCTGAAGTAAGGGGCAGATAAAACTGAGTTCACATAGGTTGCATGCAATTGAAGGCAAAACCCCAACTCAGGTAAAATTAAGACTGCTACTGCCTGATGTAGCTAAGATCCTCTGTCTTTTCCCAATTTAAGGATTTTAATATCACACAGCCCACGGTAGTCTAGATTTCCTTCTGAACAGGCACCATGAATTTGTAACTACCAGTCTGAATATTTCATCTACCATCAACCAGCATCTAAATGTTCAGATTTAATACCTTCAGAGTAAGGTCCTTCCTTAATCCCAAACAGCCTATGACATTGTCTTGAAGTCAAAGCTCCAATAACTATACTTTTATTTTGGTTTTATTTAATGGATTTTATGAAAAGGAAAAAAAAAAAAGGAAGAAAGAAGACGCAACAAACAACAAGACAGACTTTAATATTTCTCCTGAAAAACTCTGGCATCCTGGTAGCATTCAGCAAGTTTGCATAGAAAAAAAA
>NW_008607566.1:0-13289 GCF_000691845.1 Merops nubicus | reverse complement strand
AGGAATGCCTTTTATTTTAAAAAGTTTTGGTGACAGTTATCCCTTGGTGAGACAAGGAACCTGTAAAGTTCTCCTGCCTCCTTGCAGTCCGTGTGCTGCAACACTAGCCCTGGCCCAGCTGCCCAGCCTGCTCCCTCCTCCTTTCGCCTCTGTGTGCATCGCAGCCTGAGGTAGCAATGCTACCTCCCCCTCACCTTCCTAGTCATGCCAGCACCTCCTCTAAACATCCACCTCAGTTTGGAGTTGCAGGCCTCCGCTCTACAAACTCAGAAAAGAATTTTTGCCAAATTCTAAAGTTGCTTAAAATCTGTTAGCTATTCATTCACAAAAATTGCAACCCTGAAAGTAATACGCTGCTCATAGCGTTCATTAAAGCTTTCCTTTTAAAGTGCCTGCTTTTGTGATATTCCTAGGTAGCACTCCTGAAATTCTCCATTGCAATCGTGAATGGTGTTAACTGTCGATAAATGAGTTATTATTTGAAGTGTCAGATGAACTGAAAGAACTATTTTATAGTGAAAACAGCAAATGCCCATCATGTATACAATTGTTTTCCAAGACATTAGACTCTTACAAAGTAAACCAATTCCTCTTGATGGAAATGCACATTTAGGAATAGAATTTATCTGGAAAGTCTGAAAAGGAAAACATCATGATCTGCCAAGTATGCCCAAAACCTTCACAAATATCTTTATTTTTGTGCTATAAAATTTAAGAAGGCAAAAGATGCAAAACAAATACATTACTAGGCAATTACGAAACCTGCATGATATAGTGTGAAACATTACAGAAAATACTCTGTAAGACAATAATTTTGTGTTTTTTCTCTATTTGGAGTAAAACACCTGCAATGTCTTTATGCCAATTTTACTAACAGCAGGAACTCCTGAAATCACGCTGATAAGTTATCTCAACAGGATGATATTTAACAGAAACAACAAAATCTGACCAACTTCTTCCTCCAAATAGTGCAAAACTTTTTCTAGTTAGCCTGGGATTTTTAATGGGTATTCTTCTATCATAAGAAAAGCTTTTGACAGCCTGCCTGCAGAGAGAGATGTCACCACCCTGTGTCCCAAGAAAGTTCTCATGGCCATCCTCTAGATAATACTGCTCTCAGTGTACGTATATATACTTCTTTCTGTAATACATGCAAAATCCAATGATCGTTATGACTGAGGGAGCAAAACACAAAGAAAGGCTTCTCTGCTTCACTTGGCATGTGCTGTTGTGACTCTTCAAAAGCCATGAGCCGTGGCAAAGTCCACAAGTTATTCTGTGTACATGTGTACAACAAGCAGCAATAATCTATGCTCTTCTTCATGTGTCTTCTCTATTGATATGAGATAAACACAATGACCATGACTATTTCTGCTCATCAAGTGCTGAGTTGTGAGTTACTGAATGAAGATGAAAATAGGATCAAGCTGAACGCCTGATAAATAAAAGTAGTTGTATGAAATCTGTGGATAATTAATAGTCCTCCACTATTGTTCAGAATTTCCTGGTAGAAGTAAAATAAATTCAGATACCTCTTCTTTGCACTTTCTTTTCATTTAAGAAGCATCTCCAGCCCAACGCTAATAAACAATTGCTCTGATTCTTTCCAGTAGCAACCCATGGTGAACCTGCACATCAGCTGATTGAGGACTTAAGAAATGTACCTACACTGAAGTACCAAGAAGGGTTTTGTGTTAATATACATCCAGTCCAGGAGACCACTGTACCTCGAGGTGGCCCACCTGATAGCTGAGTAGGCAACAGGCCAGTGCTGCACAATTCCCTTGGCCACAGGCTGAATCCAGACAGCTCATTGCAGCAGAGGAGACTGCAGGCAGCTCCCTCTCCACGCTGGTGGTTATGCCACCTGCATGGCTCTGCCTTTGAGAAAACTTCAGCAAGAAGTACTCATGGTAACATCCTTTAGGAATAGAGTCTTTTTTCTTGTAATAAAATTATGTATTAGTTCAAATGATCAAAGGGGAGAGCTTCTTGCCATGGACAGGGTCTATGCTGTGCCTCATGCCACAAGAAAAACGCTCTGGGCTCTGTCCGATGATGCATGAACGCGGGGTACCCAGCATCTGAAGGGACACAAGATTTACTCATTATCTATATCTCTCTTCTTATTTTGTCTTATTAAGACAGTTATCTTATTAAGCCATTTGTTGTAACTGAAAAGGAAAGGAGATTAAAATCTAAATGCATGCAGCAGGACATAAAACTGAAGTGTAAGTGAGGAAAGGAACATTCATTTTGAACACACTCAAATTCCAATCTGTTGTAAACTTTTTTAAAAGATCATTAGAGACAAGAATGGCAGGTTAATTTAACTCCACAAGATGCCATGCAGGAAAGCTGTGTCTCCCTGCTCGGGCACTGTTTCACTATAAACTAATTGAGATTGCAGTACTGCACATAACTTCTTGAAGTCCTTCCAATTACCTCTGGGAAATTAAAGAAAAATAAACTTAAAAGAAAATCAGAAAAAGATGAACTGTTTTTTTCTTCTTCTTTTTGCAGTACTAAACTTACAGTCTGACTAATTGATCTGTTTTGCTTCTCTGCTTATGCAAATGAAACAGCTTCCAGAAGCTTGTCAGGAGGAGTAGCTGCCTGCAAACCAAAGGAGGGAAGAGTCAGCCAGGGTGACCTGCCTTACCTATCAGGGGGAAAAGTGTGAAATTCAAATTCATCTATGGATGCCTACACTTGAACACACAATTCAGCATTTAGCACCAACACTTAATAATTAGTGTTAATTGAGTAGATTGTACACTTCATGCACCTAGCTAGCCACAGAACGCTGAGTGCACTGTCAAACTACTGCAACAGGTCCTTTTCATTAAAAGACAGAGTTGTACAATTAATGCCTCATGACAAACCTCACACTTGGGACACATGCAGATACATAAGGCAGATTTCACAGTTAATGTTTCTCTCTCTCAGTAGCTCTGAATTTTATCCAGAATATAGTATAAACTGAACATGTGAATACTTGAATCAAAAACTTCTGTGTCTGTTCAGTTCTCAGTAAAGCAAATAAAATGATGCCAATCATCATACTTCAGGATTTCTGGAGAACAGGACTAAGAACTAAGTGACCATACAACTCAGCAATGGTTCTTCTTCTGACTACTTGCCCAACATAAAATGATATAATTATCAGGCAGAGCAGCAGCCAAACTCCTCCCTCCACTCCCACATCACACTCCGGAGACCCAAAGTGCCAGACAACCAGAGGGAGGAACAAGTCCATGCACTCACCCACCACAGTGGACATGCAGAAGGGAGCAAGCCAGGCAAGGAGCCATCATGGGAGATGGAATCATCCAAACAATGAGGCCTAATTACACAGCAGTTCCCCAGGGACAGCCTCATGATCTTGCCCTTCCATGCTGGGAACTCCACTTGCCATGAAGATTCAGGGAGCCCTTCCAATGCCACCTCCCCCCCCCACCTCACCCCAGACTTGTGCTGTAGCCTGAACTTAGGCAATTGTGACACACAGTAGTTCAGCTAGATTTATAGGAATTAGGGTTATGTTTCTTCCTGGCACAGGAAAAATATCCTACCAATTGTTTACTATTGAATAAAGCTGATAGGAAAGTAAAGTCTGGTTTGGAGATATGCAGTTTTCAGTGCTCCTGACACACCATATAAACAATGTGGTTTCAAATAAATGTTTGCTATAAACAAATAAATTTTAGTTACAGATTTACAGGCAGGAATGTAATTGCAAGGCTTAAACATTATTTGCATGGAATTACTAGTCTACATTTTTGAACATCTCATGGCAAACTTACTATAGGGTTTTTCTGGGGATTGGTTGCACCTGCTAGCAGAAGCCCCTTTCAAGTCAACTGCTGACACCTTCAGATTAGTAGTCTCCCATAGCTTCCAGACGTAAGGAGGCCTCCAGAGAACAAAGGTTGGTGCCTAGGGATCTTTTCTTGTGGGATACTTTTCAATTTCATGAAGACACATGGTCATATTTAAAACAGATTACAAGTTGTCACCGTATGGGTCATGATGAGATAAACATAACATTTTCAATTCTCCACAGCCCTCTGTTTGCATGTATGTTGCTACTGGGCAGCATTTTGTTAGTCATACCAACAATTCTCTGTGATCTAATCACTGCAAAGTTACTAAGCATGAGCAGTTCTTAAATGATAGGAGGTAAAAATGGAGGGGAGTGAGACGCTTGTATGGGACAGTATAAGAGTTTTGCTAAATGATGGCTCAAGATCCAGTGCAACATAATGGCTTTTAACTTCCAGTTGTATCACACCTCGATAGCATTGTTGCTAAAAAGCAGCAATTGTTAGTGACATTTTACAACACTCCAAAAGACACCATTTAATTCTAGAAATTCACATTTACAGCTGGAAACAATGGCATACATTTTATTTCTAGACATGTAAGCACCTACTGTGCTATTTCAGTTAATGTTACTGTGGGTTTAGTTGTTTCTTCTCCTTATTTTTAATTATCTTTCCCTCCTCTGCCATCCAAGAATAAAAGACAAGGTAGCAGAACTAGCAACATGAAACTGTAATTATATTCCCTCAGGAAATACTGTTGCTAGTAGCTGCCTTTTAGTTTGTTTAGATCCCAAGCCATTTTGAACAACCTGAAAATACAGACATTCTTTACTTATTTCGGTACAGTTTTATGTAGCAGTAATTAATTTTAGAAATAATGTGGCTTTTCATTTTGCTTTATCCGAAGCAATAGAATTATGTTTCCTAGGTATGTCATGTTACAAGACAAGTAATAAAGAACTGAATCCTCAGGAGCTGTACCTTGAAATACTGTCTTCAATGACTGTTGTCCCTAAAGAAAAAAAAGTGATGTTAAATCATATTCCAGTTTCATAGTAGTCCCAGCTTAAAAAATCTGAGGGTCAGGCTAGGAGAGTTTTTAGGAACAGCGACTTTATGTTGCATTGTTCTGCCTTTCTCTCACCAATGTCAAACCAAGAACCTCTGGGTTCCTGGCTTAGACATGCAGATCACAGTTTAATGCAGAAGTCGGTGACACAAAGACTTTGGCCTGAGCTTGCAGCCTTGAGGCATCTAGCCAGAAAAAAACCCAAAACCATTATGCAACATTTTCCTTAGCATGGCAGAAAATGAATGCTGGATGCAAGGTTGCTCCTGGATAATATAACAGAGAATCTAGGGCAGGTACCACAGTTTTTCCAGAGTCCCTCCAAAGAAGCTTCCAAGTTTCTGCAGCAGTGAGCAAGGGACCTCAGAGTCCTGATTTGAGTGATAAGCATCAGAGCCTGATTTTCCAGATTTTCCAGAATATAATGTTATTTAATGTAAAGTTCTTCTATGGAAATCAGTTAAAATTGTTTCAATCTTATTTTTACAAAGAACTTCCTTTATTTGGGAAAGAAATATTTTTTTTCTATTTCTTATGCCAGAAAGTTCTTGGTTTGGTTTGAAATTCAGAATTTCACAAGGAAGGGAACTAATGATAAATATCACCATCACAGATCAGAGCCATAGCCTACTAGGCATATCAGTTAGGACAGCCATCCTGTAACACTGTGGAAATGGTTATACTTTAAATGTAATTTCTTTTTATCCTGTTTTAAATATCAGCAGCTACACAGCAAGTTTAACTCCAGTGAGTTTTCTTCTCCGAAGTCATTCTTAACAAAGAGTATAGTAGCCACTAGCCACAGCACAGAGAATGTCATAAAATTTGCTGCACGTGTCAGCTCATTGCTAGTGGGAAAATTGCTTTTGATGGCTGGGTACAGTTATATCACTGCAGAGCTACACGGGAACAGCTTTAAATTGAAGGCAGAGTTTTCCAGGATTTCATTACCTACCTTCATTCAGTGTCGTTAACCTACACAGAGCTCACTGAAGATCTCTGCCTTTGGACAATTTTAGTTTCATCCACAGCAGTGCATTACACAGCAGTCCTTACGTCACACAGTGATCGCTCTTACACTAATTGCATTCAGTAATGATGTAGATTGCAGTAACTGTGAAGTCTGTGCTCCCAGCGCTTCTTACAATAGGTAGAGAAGTGTATTTAGTTCACAGACTGATATATCTATGTATCTATTTATCCAGGGCAAAATTAGCAAATTTTTAATGATGACTCCATCTGTATTTTCTTCTATACAGTGTTATGTGCAATCTATGTTCCTGATTCTGAACATACGCACAAAAATGAGTCCAACAAAATTATATTGGATGAATCATGTGACATTTTATTTACTTTTCTTTAAGATTTTATATTATTAATAAGGACCTATAAAAGAATCACCCATTTTCTTGATTGAAGATCCTCTATCAAAACAAGTATTACTGTTAAATACAGTAAGGGTGGGGGTTTTTTTTGAGAATGAAACACACTGTTGAATATGGGTCATGGTACTTCTCAGTCTAAGTGATTTTAGAGACTACTTTTTTACAGTCTCCAGAAATTACACACTCCAAAAGCTGAACGCAATCCAAGCTCATCGTTATCTTCCTCTTCTAAAAGGTTAATTCCTTTAAATAGACATTAATGAAATTATGGAAAAAATAGAAAACATTAAAGGGATTACAGACATAACCAGAAGAATTATTAGGATGGTGGAAGGTTTACAAGTAAAATGTAATGAGGAAAGCTAGGCACTCAGCTAAATCAAAGTTTAAAAGGATGTAGTTTGTGATACAGGTATATAGCAAGGAGCCTTAACGTGTTTATCCTGGCTATCCCCAGATCACTCTTGCAGACCCAGTTTGAAGGTAGAAAATATGATGATATTATCTAATGAAAAATCAATATAGTAGGAAAGGTGCTCACTGACTCTAATGTATGCAATGCTACAGAAGTTAGGATTACATGATTTTAAACGGAAAAGATCAGAGGATTATTTATTTGTATATTTTAGCTGTGCATAATATTGCTATGTCCTTTGACTGAAGTAATGAGAAAGTCTATTACAAGTTAAAAAAAAGATAAAATCAGTGTGAACAACAAAATAAATGATTTGGACCCGACAACCCAATAAGCGTGCTAGAGGAGATGGAGAAAACCTCTTGAGACCTGATGGATGACACTTGTTTCCATGAATCTCAGACAAAACTGCATTTACTGAGTAACCTCATCTAAAATATTGTATAATATCTTCACATAATAGCCTCAACTGCTGCAGCTACAGGGCCTGAAGTGAAGGAGATTGAAAAGGACAAGAAGGAAAGAGAGCATTCAAACCAAGCAACAGAAAGGACTAAGAAATTATCTGCTATCACTCAAACTTCAATGGGATACAAAACAGGGACATTTCAATCATTTAATGTTTTTCTGTGTTGCAAAGAAATATGAAATTTTCAGGCTCAGTAGCCATCCTCTATCTTGTCAAAGATTTTTTTTCTTATATTTCTAATCCTAGTGTACGTATAGCAAAAATATTCTGGTATATCTAGGACAGGCCTGATAAATTTATTGGGCCGTAGATTCAATTCACTATCAAAGAGAAAGGTTACAATAGCTTAAGTCTCACAAGAATAAGATTAAGTCATTATATTGTGAATTTTGGTTGCAACTTCACAAATAGGTACATGTTAATGTCTGCAAGAAGGAATCCTTCAGATGGATGCTCAGACAAGTTGGAGAGAAGTTTGAGGAGAGGCAGAAGCAGTTCATTCTCTAAGCTACGGGCATGCTGCCCAGATATATCTGCTCACAGACCGAACTGCTCCTCATTTCAGCTGAGCATTAAGCCACTGAGGACACCAAAGGCCCAAAGGAAACTGCAGGTTTCAGAGAGCTGAATCTGTATATTTACACACTCGCACCCTGACTGGAATTTGGCCAAGAAGGGAGCCTGCAAAACAGACAGTCTAAAGGATCTAATACATGAGATTTAGCTTTATTTGCTGCCACGCTGCACAGTGCCAGCATGTTATGCCACTACTCTACAGTCTCATTTCAGGTTCTTCCCTCTATAAGGTTTTAAACTTGGTGGTTATACCCTCATAATCTTGAAACTGGAAACTTGCAGAGTATGCTGCATAGCTGCTGTGTTACCAAGGACTTTCAAAATATGTAGACGAGTTGGTCTGTCTGAAACATTTCTGTTTTACCATGCTTTTTATATTTTTTTATTATTTTTTATTGCGGCTGAAGCACAGGCGATGGGAAAGGAAAAGAGGAAACAGATGGGATAGAAGAGGGTGATTTTAAAAAACACAGTGTGTTATTTACATGGAGGATGATTTCTGCTAATTAATTTTTAGTACTTTTAATATGTTAAATCCTCTTTATAATTTTAACATATCTGTAAGCATACAACACACAACAGAGCCTCTTAAAAATCAAAAAACAAATAAAGTGGAAAGATCTCTAATTTTAAAAGGTTAAAGGGATTGATAAAGGTAATTGCAATAGCCTAGGAGGCTCTGCCAAAGAGAATAAGTGGTCTTCTGCTGCTTTGGTTAGTGACAGGAATCCATTAGGAAGAGGTTGATCGTAATTTAGAAAAATCAGGAAATGCAGAAATAGGTAGCACGCAACTCAATCAAAGGAACATATGAGGTGATATTGGGTGTTCTTAATAGTTTCTTGTGCAGTACGGTTTAGAAATAGTTGTAAACCAGGAAGGAAAGAGTAAAATATATAAATAGGTACTTCTCTCCTACCTTTTCTTAGTTTATCAGCAGAGAAATTAAGGTATCAGTGCAAAACACACCAGAATCAATGACAGAAGTAAAACAGAATTTGCTATATATAACCAATTTAAAGATAATGTTATCCAAATGCTGGAAAGCCTGCTACAATCCACGTGAGGAGCATGTCTCAGAACAATGCCCTCTTGCCTTCATTTGCTGGGATTGCTCAGCCTGGAGAAGAGAAGTCTCCGGGGAGACCTTAGTGCAGCCTTCCAACATCTGAAGGGGTCTACAAGAAAGCCAGGGAGCGACTTTTTACAGGGGCTTGCAGTGATAGGGTGAGGGATAATGGGTTCAATCTGGAAAAGAGTAGGTTTAGATTAGTAAGGAAGAAGTTCTTTACTATGAAGGTGGTGAGACACTGGAAAAGGTTCCCCAAGGAAGCTGTGGATGCCCTAAAACTGAATGTGTCCAAGATCAGGTTTGATGGGTCTTTGAGCAGCCTGGTCCACAGGGAGGTGTCCCTGCCCATGACAGGGAGCTTGGAACTAGGCGATCTTTTAGGTCCCTTCCAACCCAAACCATTCAATGATTCTGTGATTTAAAGCTTTGCTGAGTTATTAAAGTCAATTTTACAGAAATGCTGCCTCAGCTATATATAAACATGTTCACAATCTATAAATTTTAGACTTGGATAATGGCACTGAATTTATAGGAATGTAATTTCAAAGTATAAGCCTGGCTAAATCAAAAGCAAATGACATTGTATTTACAAAATTAGGATACAAAAAACATTAGGGGATGTCTTTGAACCAGAGAATGCATCCTCAGATTTGCTGTCAGCGACCTAACTACGGCAACACTGAGCTCATTGTTGGTTGATTTATTCTCCTAAAGGTTGATTTAAATATAACCCAGACTATGTATCAGTGATTTATCATTTTTACCTCATTTATTTATAGTTAAACAATCCCTAGAACAACACCTTACCCGTTTCATTCAAAACCTTACTGCTGTGAGCAGATCTGAACTCTGGATTTGTAGAAAGAAACTGGCATTCCTAAGAGCGTATTATTCGTAAGGAACTTTGCAATAAATATGTTTTAACTGAAATAGGGAAAAAATAACAAAACCAAAAACACAAAAGCAGACAAATCTCAACACAATTTAAAGTTAGTGGTGTATTTTCTATTACGTTTACCATCATGTGGCTATATCCTTCATTCCTGGAAGGCCATAAGAAAATCACAAATGCAAGACAAATTATCTTAAAAAAAAAAAAATCCACAAAATAACTGCAAGCATAACTGAAATTTGCTATTTCTATTGTATTGCTTGGTCTTATCACTCACATGGAATACAGTCAAGAAACTCTGCATGTGTCTTTCCACTAAAGCTCTACTAGAGATGCATTTCAGACTAAGACAGATCTTGCCAAAGCTGTATCTAACTGCTCGCTGCTCACTCACTGATATAGTTTCCCCTGCTCATTATTCTCTTTTTCTCACTTCTAAACCCAGCTGTTAATTGCTTTAACCTTTAGTTAATTCCCTTCACCTCAGGACTTTGCATTTTATTAAAACTAATCTAACCACAATTTTAACCTCCATTCTAATTAATGCAGTCATAGCTCTGTAAATGAGATTTTAAAGAATATTCAGAAATTGGTCTAACACTTACATGCCAATTGGTCTAATTCTTGCATATCAGAATTTCTGAAAATCTGATACATGGTACTCATTATTATAGGATTTACTTCTCAGAATTGGCTCCTAAGTACCATACTGTAGTCACTGCTTTATAATATTTAACATGACGTTCCATTGTAACTAGAATTTAATAGCAAATCTGTTCATGGATATAAGACTATTTAATCTATACTTTGTATACTTTATTTTGCCTCTTGATGCAGAATACTGTAGGAAAGACTATCACAGCCAGGTATGCCTTTATTTAAATTTATGCACTTGCAATTTTATCACTAAAATTAATGCAAAAATGGAAATTAAGATCCAGATACCAATATGCCAGATTTGGATTCTTGAGTTTTTCCACACACAAAGGATAAATACATGACTTAGGAGAAATTACACAGCAATTATTCTACACAACTGTCAAGACATTTTACAATGATCCTTTGTAGATGGGGAGAGTGAAGTATTAAAAAGCAACATTTTTTTTTCCCCCCAGATTAAAAAAATATTTAAATAACAAGATTGGACTAGAAATTAGTGCACATTTACATCAAATATTTTTTTGGTTTGTAACTAGGTCATCAAGTTAGATGCATCATCACCCGAGGGTCTCATTATAGTCAGCAGCAAAAGAACAGCTGGATAGCCCCTTGGAACTGCCCACTAAGTATCTACAAAGTCTACATTTTTTTCTTAATGTCCCAGTTAAAAATTTATTTTAGGTGAGGTAGAATGAGTCTCGGTAATCTTGCACTGTGGGTACAACTCCAATTTATGTCCCAACCACATCCTCCAGCTCAGAAATAAAGCTGTTTACACCTCCCCCTGCTTCCCACCCAGCATATCTCTGTGAAGTGAAAACTAGGTGGAGACCACAGCAGGTTTTTCAGCAGTATTCTCCAGGGAATAGCACAGCTATTGGCATTTCCAGGCACGCATGCTCTAAAGTCTCCAAGGTAAGGAGATTAATCCGTGTGAGGCTGTAACAGCTCAAGGAGAGCCACAAGACCAACAGGAAAACGGGTGCTCGTGCTTGTCTTTGCACTGGGGAGCCTGAGGAAAGGAAGGACTGCAGTCACAACGTGGTCATGATGCAGTCTGGAAACTGTTCATCTCAAAGCAAAAGCTTAAATCCATGCTGTTTCTTCATCACTGTTTTTAGTTTCTTAGCAGACAAAAGCATAGCCACATTTTTGCTCATCCGAATGAATAAAGAACCTAAAAATAACTTTTTTCATCTTTGGTTTGTATTAATGAGCGGGACCTCATAGTCAAAATGTTTCTACTGTCATTTTACTATATTGTCTGACTTCCTTCAGCATCCCTCAGTTAAATAGAAGTTGCTAGTGCCATGTAGATTTGAACAGTATTAAAACAGAGCTATTCCTTAGTTTGCTACTATGATTCCTGTGCTGTTTAACCACATAAGTCTAAATCTATTTACTTGGATGTACTATATAAAATTCAGTGCCCAGTTTCCTGTCCATGACTGCTACGTCCTAAATTATTAGATTAAAAAAGAAATTGCTACTGTCACTGCCTTCTGTAGCAGTTCTGTAAATTTATGAAACAGTTTTATTGCAAGTGCACAAACAGGTAGTGTTCTAAGTTGCCTGAAAACTTTGCTTGAGCTAATCACACTTTTTATTTTTTAAGTAAAAAACCTTGTGAAATACTGTCTAGGGACAATCTTTACAAAGAATATATTTCTTTAAATATCTGGTCCCCAACTTAAGCAAATGAAATTTTCATTTATCATTAGAATAATATTGCAAGGTACTGTGTTCCCACTTTTAGACAAGTGAAAGAGAACTGGTCATATATAGTAAGAACTACTAGCAGAATGATGTTAGTAGGAGCCACGTCTGTTTGAAACCCTTTCTCCTGAAAGTAGATGTATTCCATTAAAAGGCATGTCTGCTCCTGTGAGACACCTATTCTGTCAGTGAGTTACTATTTTGCTATTTTTTTCTGCCAAGATGGTTTAGAAGCTGGAAGAACTTGGAGTCTTAGTTTTTAAAACAAAATGACGGTCCATTCCACTTTTGCTCACAGACAAAAACGAAATAAGTTCTATTTGAGCTAAAAGGATGATGCTAGCACAAGAACACACAGACACGTGAGCAAAAATGAGTGACAGATATGTTTGTGATGAACATTAGAAAGTGTTTAAAGATAAGCAAAATGGCATCCTGGAAAAGGTCTGTGGAGAAGGACATTCAAAACCACTGCTTCTAGTACAGGAATGGGCTTTCCAGTATTAACAGCACACTATGCCATCAGACTAGACTGCAGATTATAGCCATTGCTACAGGAGAAGAATATAAGTAATGAGAATGTTTTGGCTGACACATCAATGTTTAGAATTTTTAGATTTCTAATACTGGAGCTCTTACACATTTTCATATTATAAACGTTTGACTGGTTCTGGTAGTTCTGGTCCTAAAGAATAGGAAATCTCCAATAGTGGCACATTACCTGGCAAAACTCAAGAGCTGTCAACTACGGTTTCTGAGCTGTCACACTACCAAATACCACAGTAAATCATCATTAAGATGAAAAATTCACTGATAATTCAAAAAGTGAAAATATTTTAACATAGTAGCAGCGACCTCAGCACACTGAGTTTTTGACAAGTGCCCTTGAGATGTTAGAGAAATTATGAATTGTGCCTTCGGAAAGTTATATAAGAAACAACAGAATCTTAAGGCACTTCTGTGTTGTAAAACAGACGCTTCTCATTCAATATGATAGACATTAACTAAAATATTTGATAGAAAATAGTGATCAACGCCTGAAAAGCAATATATAAGGCCGAAAGACGGAGTCTCTGTTGAGCTGGTGATACCTGGAGCGGAACAGTCACAAGTGATATTTCATAGCCCCGTGGTTTGGGCGCTACTGCTTAGCACACCCCCGCTTTAACACGGCACTGGGGCCGTTCTGCAGCCCGGGCCCGCCCGCC